>NW_006408594.1:11677389-11714926 GCF_000296735.1 Chrysochloris asiatica
GATACAATTTGATGAACTTGACCTACACCTATGGATGCAGTAGCTCAAAAGAGGGAACAAATCTTTACAGTGGGATCATTCCCACCCCCTCCATACACAGAGTAGACAGGGATGGGCAACTTGGACATTGGCTACCCAAAATGGAGGGGCTACAAAGGCAAGAAGTGAATGGCTTACAAGCTTTCAAGAGGGAAACTAGATCCAGAGGGCCTGGAGGAAGGTAGAATCTCCAGTGAGTAGTAGCCAATCTGTCTGGGCAGGGCTGATGAAAGGAGATGCGGATAACACTTATGTGGTACAATAGTGAATAATTACTATCAGGACTGACTGTGAGTGTTGCAAATATAAAGGTAGACATTTCATAGCAAAAGAAGGGAGTGATTGACTTTGCATTCTAGGAGCGGAGGTCCCTGGGACCATCAAGGGAGAAAAGCAGAGTGTAGGAGTCTACCCAGAGATGGAGTGTCTGGGGACTCTAGACCCAGAGAGGGAGAAGGGCTGTGTGCTGATGACCGGAGGGTAGGCTTGCAGGATATTCCCTTTGGTTGGTTGATGATGCATGGAAGGGATTGTAACCATGGCAATGAAATGATATACAATAGGATGAATGTAAAGCTAATGTTCTCCCATGCAAACTATCACATAGTTCACAATAAAACATTAATAATAATAATAAAAAAGGAGATGGGGACACAATGTACTTCTACTCAGAAATACAAAGGAAGGGACTCTTGATACAATCTCAAAAGGTCACTTGTATTACTCCATTTATATAACACTTGATGTAACTATAGTGATCGAAAACAGGCTTGTGGTTGCCAGGGACTAAGGATGGTGGGCAGTGTGTGGCCATAGAGGGGTGACATGAGGGAGATCTCTGTGGTGATGGAATATTAATCTATGCATGTAGTAAAATAACTCAGAATTGTATATACACATTGTACCAATGCCACTTCCCTTGGTTCTGATAGTGTATTAAATTTGGGCTGCAAATTTTAAGGTCAGCAGTTTGAATTTATCAGCCACTCTTCTGGAGAAAGATGAAGCTTTCTGCTCCCATAAAGATTTACAGCCTCAGGAACCCTGTGCAGGATCGCTATGAGTCAGAACCGACTCCACAGCACACCACCACTATCACCACCATGCAAATATGAGATGCATGTGGTCCACCAAGAATAAGCAAGACTGGATAGTTTGGTAATACTTTAAATAAGATACATGGCACCCTAGTGGGATGGGACAATGCACAAAAGCTATATAGAACCCTCACATGGAGATCTGTCAGCTTTGCCATCCAGCTAGGCTTAAGATGAACCTGGAGGCTGGAAGAGAAAATCTCGCTACCATCAAGAAAGAAGACCTAGGAGTGGAACACATGCTTTGGACCCAAGACCCCTGCACTGGTCCTCCTTGATCCAGCCAGTAGAGGGAGGCAGGGAAATGGTGACTATAGAGGCAGCAGAGCCAGGGGACCTGCAGGAGATGGAACAAGAAAGTGGAGTACCTTCTGGTAGAAGGCTTACTGATGGAGTGGTTTTCCTCTGGGTATTTACTGGCAGAGCTAAAAGAGCTTTGTAACACTTGCCCAAGCTGAACAGAGGCCAAGGGGTCGTAGGACTTGGGTGTGCCTGTGGTTATGGATGAAAGGAAGCTTTCCTGGTTGAAAAAAGTGTATCCTGAGTGTTTCTGATCCTGAATTGTATGTAACCTGTTAACTTGTCTAATAAACCTCCTTAATAGTGAGAAGGGTCTGTGAGTTCTGTGTGGCCATTGCTATGAATGATCAAACCCAGTAGTGAAGACAGTTGGTGTCAGAATCAGTAAAACGGATGGCAGATGTAGGCATGCCTCATTTTTGCCTCAGGAATTGGCCTTGGGCAAATGTTGATGGGGATTCTCCTCATCTCCCCGTGTGAAGTTAGACGAGGTCAGTTGCCTCCCCTGTGCCGCTGAACCTCTCTGTACCATCTTTGCAACTTCCTATGAATCTATGGTGGTGACGGTGGTGGTAGTGTGCCGTGGAGTCTGTTCCGACTCATAGCTACCGCTGTATAGGAGGGTTTCCAAGGCTGTAAATCTTTACAGGAGCAGAAAACCTCATCTTTTTCCCATAGAAAAGCTGGTACTTTTGAACTGCTGACCTTGAGGTTAGCAGTCCAACTTGTAACTACAACGCTACCAGAGCTTTATGAATCTATAATTATGTCAAAATAAAAATGCAGTTGCCATGTAGTTGACACAAATTCATGGTAACCTCATGCATGTTAGGGTTGAACTGTGCTCCACAGGTTTTCTATGGCTGATTTTTGGGGACATGGATCACCAAGCTTTTCTTCTGCGGTACCTCTGGGTCAACTCGAACCTTCAACCTTTCAGTCTAAAAGTAGAAAGGGGTGGGAGAGATGGAGCGAGAACCATGCAGCCATGATGCGGTAGATTCAATCCTCATAATAAAATAGCTTCATGGAATCTTGCTCTAAGGCTGTTTTGTTTTTCTTAAACTGGAAGTCTGGTGTATGGATGGCATCCTGGTACACTGATGTCTCCTTTTAGATCTTTCTGGAAGCAATCCAGAATGTTGTGTCACCCTAAAGAACTGAAAGGGTCTAAACTATGAAAGTAGTGAGGGGAGTAAGTGTAAGGAACCCTGGTGGCACAATGGTTAAGTGCTCAATCACTAACTAAAAAGACAGCAGTTCAAATCCACCCAGCACCTCTGCTGGAGAAAGACCTTGGGGTCTGCTCCTGTCAAGATTTGCAGCTAGGAAACCCAATGAGGCCTCTATAAGGTCTCTGTGCATCAAAATTGACACAACAACAAGGGGACTGTGATGTGTCCTAGTCTACGTCCATAGAACATCAGCTCAGAAGGTCACTGGTTTCAGAGTTGAGGAAACAGGTCCAGAATGGAGAAGACACTTGGCTAGGGTTGCCACGTAGCAGGTACCAGAGCAGGAGTAGAGGTGAAAACTGGTTCCCAGCCCAGCGCCCCGCTCCCCAACTGCTCCCCCTCCTCTCTGCAGCTCCTGGGCCCAGAGGTTTGGGATGACATTAAAATTCAGAACCCATCTGAAGGTTAACTCTGAAAGGCAACATCCAGAGACCAGATCCCGGGCGGGCATCAGGGCTTCTCTTTTAATTGCCTATTCACGCAGACAGATTGTCTTTTCACATGGAGAGCTAAACTTGGAGATGTGTCCTTTGTGGGGCACTCTTTATCTAATCCACTCATCAGTAACAGGGGCTAAAGTGCAGTGTGATTGCTGAGTAGGAGTTCTATTTATTTTATTTTATTTTTTCCATTTTACCAAGCAGGAAGTTTAAAATCTGCTCAGTTATTTTTAAAGAGGGTGAAAAAATAAACAACACATAAGCTTCCGCAATAACTGGTTCCGAAAGTACTGGTGGCTTTATCCGAGGCACCAGCCAAGCTGAGACAAAGTAGAATTTCACCAGGATTTCTCAGGGGCTGGGGGTGAATGTGCTGCCACACACTCAAGTGGCAGCAAAGTCAGGATGAGGTTAGCCACTGACCTGAAGGCAGCAATTCTTTGATGTTGTTGGAGTTGACATTAACAGGTTTGTTTCACTCAGGGATTAATGACTATTCTACACTTCCCCAAGAAGACCTGGTGCCTGGTGAGAGGGGCAGGGTGCTGGGGGATGAGGGGTAGCTGACAGTGACTCCCCAGGATCAGGACTGGGTCGTCTGCTCTGCCAGTTGTGTGGTTTAGGGCAGCTCATATTCCTAAGTAGGTGAAGAGTTTGGAAGAGCGAAATGGCCCCAACTTGAATATGTAGAAATATTGTATTTATAAGAAAGGAAAATCAGTTGAACTTGACTTCCATGTGCTTAAGAAATATTTCTTAACAACCAACTTTGTATATGACTCCATATTGGCAACTACCAGTTACCAATCGGTTATCATTGAATTGGTTCCGACTCATGGTGACCCCAGGAGTGTATGAGATCAAAACTTGACTGCCGAGGGCTGTTAGTGGCGGAATGTTTTGGAAATAGATTTCCAGGCCTTTCTTCCCAGGGACTTCTGGGTGGACTTGAACCTCCAGCCTTTTGGTTAGCAGTCTAGTGCATTAACTATTTACATCAGTCAGTGACTCTGCTCAGATTTTGAAGAATTTCTCCCTATATCCTAGAATAAGCAGCAAAACCTCACAGGATCACAAACTATCTTGGGAATTGCTGCAGTAGAAAGTTCTAGGTGTTGGGGAGCGGGACAGAATGATTAACCTTCCTTTCCTTGCATGACTTGTCAATATCCCTTCTGTCTGCTGCTTCTTTGGACTTTGGAAATGACTTTGCTACATACAGTGTGGGATCCATATGGTCTCTCTTCTAATCCTCCCAAGGGTCCTATTGACTAGTTATATTTAAACCCAAGTTTTCAAAAGAGGAAAACTTAATAACCTGGTCCAGGGTCTCCCCCCTGGCCAGGGGTTGAATCAGAACTGGACCACAGAGGTCTTCAGCATTGGCTGGTGTCTGAAGCATAGAAAGAAGGGTCTCAGGAAACGCCTCATTCAATTGAATCCTCAACAGAGAAACCCAGGTTAAGGGAGGGGGACGGGGCTGTAAAGGGGCCAGTCAGGAAGGAAGTTAGCAAACAGGACCGGAATTCTTCACCTGCGATCACACCTCTGTGACAGAGTATCGAGTGCAAGGTGGAGGACAGTGAATACCCGCTGAACTTTGAAGCAGGTAGAAAACCCACCTGTGATGATTGATTCTAGGTGTCAACTCGTGTAGGCCATGATTCCCAGTGTTGTGTGATTGTCTTCTATATTGGGATCAGATGTGATTATTCTCCATTTTATATGTTGTGAATGCTAACCCATCTTTCATTCTTTGGGCATGTTATTAGGAGGGACCAGTCCTTGAGAAGGACATCAGGCTCCGTAAAGTGCAAGAGAGGAAGACTTCCAACGAGATGGAGTGACACAGTGTTAGCAGCAACGGTTTCAAACATAACAATTGTAAGGTTGGCACAGGACCGGACAGTGTTCTGTTCAGTTGGGCATGGGGTCTCTGTGAGTTGGAAACAACTTGATGGTTAATGTGCTGGCCTGCAAAGCTGGTTTGAACCACAAGGTCGGCAGTTCAAGCTCACTAGCTGTTCCTCAGAAACCCTATACAGGGTCACTATGGGTTGGAACCGACTAGACAGTTCTTAACAACAACAATAATGATGTAATGATGTATTAAGGATTGTATTACACAGATTAGTGTGGGGTGTCTCTTGAACCACAGCCTTAGAAGAGGACATGACACAAATCCCACCCTTATCCTATCCTCACTATGATTTAACAGGAGTTTCCTTGGAGATGTGACTTGCAAGCAACATATGTTATACATACATGTCAGAGTCCTTGTGTGGCGCTGTAGGATAAGCACTCAACTGCAAGCTTGGTGATTCAAACTCACTAGCCGCTCCTTGGAAACCCTATACAGGGTCGCTATGGGTCAGAACTGACTCATATACTAGAACTCATATACTATTTTATAGGGTTTCCGAGAAGCATCTGGTGGGTTTGAACTGCTGATCTTGTGGTTGGTAGTCAAGGGTCTCTCTTGCTCTGGATCTTGCATCTAGCTTGTCATCATCTGACCTCTGGTTCTTGGAGCTTGAGCCAGCAGCCTGCCATCTGACCTGTAGATTCTAGGATTGGCCAGTTTCTGCAGCCCTGGGAGCCAGCAGCCTGCCGTCTGACTTGTCAATTTTGGAATTTATCAGCTTCCACAGCCCTGTGAGTCAACAGCCTGTTGTCTGATTTGCTGACAGTGAGTTCATCAGTCCCTGCAACCACATGAGTCAGGAGAAGTCTTGAGCCTGACCCATGGATTTGGGATGTGCAGGAGTACCAAAAACAGCTGTAGATAAATGGCATGGAAAGATAATGGAATTTTTCCTTGAACTTTTTGAAGACCCCTGTATGTGTGTGTGTATATATATATATTGTTGTTGTTGTTAAGTGCCGTCGAGTTGGTTCCGACCCATAGCGACCCTGTACAGGGTTTCCGAGGGTGTAAATCTTTACGGGAGTAGAAAGCCTCATCTTTCTCCCGCAGAACGGCTGGTAGTTTCGAACCGCTAACCTTAAGGTTCGCAGCCCGATTCGTAACCACTATGCTACCAGAGCTCCATATATATATATATACTTCACTGGTTATACTTCTATAGAGAATCTAGTTGAAGACATCAGGACTGGAAAATTTGATTTTCTCAAAGAATTCTCTTGGACCCTTCCCCAGACTTTCCCCAAACTGCCAGAGCATACATCCTGAGGTTATTATAAGGCAGTAGTTTAAGGAGTTCATTAAGCCTCATTGACTTCAGAAAGTAAATTCCATTAAGAATTCTAAATTCTGTTTCACATTTCCCCCCTTTCCATCAGGATTTTCCTATAGAACATTTGATCAAAACATGAAATAATGGTAGCCAGTTACCATCCAGAGCTGGTCTCTTGGTAAAGGAGGCAGCTGTTCATGGAGGCAATTAGCCACACATTTCTTTCCTTGTGTTCCAGACTCTCCTTGTTCCTCTGTGGCTCCAGGTGAATAGAGACCAATTGTACCTTGGAAAACCACTCACTAGCTTTTAAGACCCCACCCAGTCACTATACCACAAACTAGGAGGTAGGAGAGAAATACTGAGAAACAACAATATGAGGCTGATTGAATCCATGACCCTCAATCTCCAAACCAACACAAGAAATCCTACGGTGTGTTCAGTTGTAGATGAGCAGTCTGTAACAACAGCTGCTTTTCTTCTTCTTCTTTTTTTTGGTGAAAAAATTCATAACACAACATTTACCCATTCTACACTTTCCAGGCGTAAAGCTTAGTGATATCAACTATATTCATTAGTTGTACAACCATTACCTTTACTGATGCCAAATTTCTTATGATCATATGTGGAAACACATCCCTGATGTCTTCTTTGAACATATCAGAATTGTTGTTGTTGTTAAGTGCCGTTCAGTCAGTTTCGACCCATAGCGACCCTGAACAGGGTTTCCAAGGCTGTAAGTCTTTACGGGAGCAGAAAGCCTTATCTTTCCCCTGCAGAGCAGCTGGTAGTTTCGAACTGCTGACCTTGCGGTTCGCAGCCCGATTTGTAACCACTATGCTACCAGAGCTCCTTCATATTGGAATTAGCAGTGTGCTCTTTGAAAGAATTATCTGTGTGATGTCAGATTGACAATAGCGTCTTAAAAGTTTGGATGGGGGTATGTTATTGACTTTAAAGGCAGGGCTGTGGCCCTGTAGGATTAACGCTGGACTTTGGACCACAAAGTCAGTGGTTCGAGCCCACCATGGGAGAAAGATGAGTCTTTCTGATCCCACAAAGATTTATAACCTTAGAAATCCTATACAGTGTCACTATGAGTCAGAACTGACTCCATGGCACTTAACAACAACGACGACAGTAGCAGCAGCTGCAGTGGCAAGTTTAAGAGAATGTGGTGGGCTCCTTTTGGGAAGGCTGGTGAAAATGGGGCCACAATGGGAGGATGTCACCAATGTCACTAAATTGTACACACAGACATTGTAGAGATGGTGTCTCTTCGTGCATACTTCTACTGACATAAACTTTTTGTTTTTAAAGAAAGGCTATGGGATGAAAGAGACTTGCTAAAACACCGGAGAAAACACTCTGTGGAGCAATGCTTTTTGCCTGGGGCTTTGCAGGAGAAAAGAAAGTGACATATGGAAACAGATTCTTAGGGTAGAGAGGGTCTTAAAGACCCTCCATCCAACTCTGCCCTGGTGCATGCTACTGCACATCTTCCAGTTTCTGCTTGGACCCCACTGTAATGGGTACCCACAGAGCTGGGTATTTTGGGTGGCGGATTCTCATTCTTTTGAGGAGATTGCAAGGCATTGGTGGTGGTGATGATGTGCTGTGGAGTCAGTTCTGACTCATAACGACCCTGCATAGGACTTCTGAGGCTATAAAACTTGTATAGCAGCAGAAAGCCTCATCTTTCTACAGAGGGGCAGCTGGTAGACTCAAACTGCTGACTTTGTGGTTAGCGGCCCAACTCATAACTCAACACACTATCAGAGCTCCCCCAACCCAAAGCAAACAAACACACTGCCATTGAGTCAATTTTAACTCATAGTGACCCTATGGAAGGTTTCAGAGACTGTAAATATTTATGGGTGTAGACAAGCTTATCTTTCTTCTGTGGAGCAGCTGGTAGGTTTGAACTATGGACCTTGTGGTCAGCAGCCCAGTGTTTATCCTATAGCACCAACAGAGAACTCCTAGAAGCCTTTAAGTTATAATATATATGTAAGACTGCATGGTACTTTAGTAACAGTACGAATCAGGCTGCAAACCTTAAGGTCAGTGGTTCGAAACTACCAGCCGCTCCGCGGGAGAAAGATGAGGCTTTCTACTCCCGTAAAGATTTACACCCTCAGAAACCCTGTACAGGGTCACTATGGGTTGGAACTGACTCGAAGGCACTTAACAACAACAACAACAACAACAACACAGAAGACTAACAGTCAAGAAATCAAATCTGCTGCAGAAGACTTTTTTTAAAGTGTTGAAGAGCAAAGATGTCAGCTTGAGGACTAAGGTGCGCCTGACCCAAGCCATGGTATTTTCAATACTCTCATAAGTATGTGAAAGTTGGACAGTGACTAAGGAAGACCATGGAAGAATTGATGCTTTTGAGTTATGGTATTGGAGGAGAATACTGAAAGTACCAAATGCTGCCAAAAGAACAAATAGATCTGTGTTGGATATGTACAACCAGAGTGCTCCTTAGAGGACAGGATGGCTAAACTTCATCTGTCATACTTTGGACATATTGTCAGGAGGGACAAGTCACTGGAGAGGGATATCATGTTTAGAGGTTCAGAGAAAAAGAGGAAGACCCCTAGCGAGATGGACTGGCAGAGTGGCAGCATCAATGGGCTCAAGTGTAGCAATGATTGTGAGGTTGGCCCAGGACTGGGCAGTGTTTCGTTCTGTTGTGCATGAGTCATTCCTATGTTGTTGCTATGAGTTGGTACTGACTTGATGGCACCTAACAGCCACCACCACCACCACCACCACCACACAGAAGACCAGGGTCTGATTCCCACCAATGAACCTTATGAACAGTTATCACCTGTAGAGGTTTCTGTGTTGCTTTGATGCTGAATGGAGCCCTGGTGTGGTGCTGTGGGGTAATGCACCAGACCGCAAAACCATTTGAACTGTAAGGTCGGCGGTTCAAGCTCAGCAGCTGCTTCTTGAAAACTCTATACAGGGTTGCTATGGGTTGGAATCGACTGGACAGGACTTAAAAACAACGATACTGAATAGCATCCTGGTGTGGTGTTATAGGATAAGCACTTGACTACAAAGTCAGTTTAAACTGCAAGGTTGGCAGTTCAAACCTACCAGCTGCTCCTTGGGAACCCCATACAGGGTCGCTGTGAGTCGGTACTGACCCAACGGCACAAAAACATGATGCTGAAGAGGTTTTAGTGAAGCTTCCTAAGAGGGACCAGAAGAAAGGCCTGAAAATCTTCTAAAAACCACCCAATAAAAACATCCATGGTTCACAATAGTCTTGTCCACAAGCAGTTATGGGGATGGTGCAAGATCACAGTGGTTGCCAGGAGTTGGGGGCTGACTCACCAGCGGCTATCAACACATCAGTACCATCAACTCCATATCGACTCATGGTGACCCCAAGCCTTTCAAAGTAGGACTGCACTTCACTGGGTTTTCAATGGCTGTGATCCTCTGAAAGTAGAGTACCAGACCTTTCTTCTACCAATCTTTTGTACCACCCAGGGACACCCTAACAACAGCATACAAGTATTTTGGAACAATATACTGGGGGAAGAGGGGCTTGGAGAGCACATAAGTCAAGTTGGGGCCTTTATGTTTATTTGGTGGCCTTATGCCTCCATCTTTGTTTTCTATCCCAACTGGAAGGGCTGGAGAAGAAGTTGTGTGACCGGCAGGCAGGTTCCCCCTGTGCTGAATGGCTCTTGTATATTGTTGTTGTTTGCTGTTAAGTCGGTTCTGATCCACAGCAACCCTGTATAGTTTCCAAGGAGTTACTGGTAACCTTGAACCACATTAACTCAAGGGCAGCACCACACCCTGAATGACAAAGCCAACTGTCAGACTAGCGAAAGAAAGGTAAACAGAGAGCAGATGTGCTATTTCTTTCCAAAAGGAATCCATCAAATGGCTTCCACACTCTGAGGTTACACAGAGGATGAGACATAGTCAAAAATAAATCCACCTTCTGTTCTCCTGGCCTGACTCAGGTACTGACCTCTGGCACTTGGTGGTGTTGGCTGCTTCTTAAAGGAGAAACACTCAGTCTGTAAGCAGGGTGAACAGTCAGTCTTGGAGCCTACTGTGATGGCAACGTGTGCCGGAATGCCTGGGTCTCCCCTCAGCTTCCAGTGAATCCTTGTGGATGAGTCTCCACACAAGCCTGGGTCAGGAGCTGGAGGGGACCAGCTGGGTACATGGTTTGACCTAGTGATGGTGACACCAAGTAGAGAGTTCCTGCCGTTTACTGCCCCCCAGCCCTCCACCCAGAATGCTGTACCTGTCTACCAGCACTGTTGGTGGAGGCACGCCATGTGGAGATGAACAGGAAAAGGTAAAAAGATTCACAGCCTTCTCCTCCAGGGAGACAAGCTGGAATGTTAATCAGGTTACTGAGTGGGACTGGTTTCTCTCCTGTCTTCAAACAGCTCTGTAACCTAGCCCCTCCCAGATTCTGACCCCATATAGGCCTGCACTGCCCTGTACTTGGGGTTCAGAATCTGGAAACATTAGCTCCTCTGAGCCAGCCGGCTGAATAAAATCTGAAACTCTGATTCACCTGTCCGAGTGGCCTCGGTTTCTTCCGCGATGGATCTAAAAGCTGCTGTAACATGTTGTAATACACTCGGATTGAAAACTGCTGTTAACAGAGATAGCTTGTTTCTCTCCATCTCCCCATCCCAACAAGCCCATGGAGTCTGTGGGTGAAAGCAGGAGTTAGTGACCTGCAGCAGGAGACATCTACGAAGACAGTGGCCCAGGTGGACCATTCTGTAATTCCTTTGAGTGTGTCAAGATCCAGGGAACTAGTTTTGCTGGCCACCACCTTGAGTCAATGAGACAGACAAACACCCCAGTTCCATTGAGTCAATCCCAGCTCATGGCGACCCATGTGTGTCAGAGTAGAACTGCAAGCCACAGAGTTTTCAATCACTGATCTTCTGGAAGCAGACTGCCAGGACTTTCTTCTGGGGTACCTCTGGGTGGACTCGAACCTCCAACCTTTCAGTCAGCACAATACATTAACCGTTTGCACCACTCAGGGACTTTGAGTGCCTGTCTTTTATGTAGCGCTTTCATTTCCCTGAAGTTTGCCTGTGGGACCACATGTTCTAGTCCCTTAAAGGATTCAAGTTCCTGGGCCAGAATTGCTGAGTAGAGATCTAACTCATAGACAGACAATGAACAGCTTGGGAAAATCATTTCTTTTAATGACAGAGAAAGCACACCAAATTTTAACAGAAGCCCTGCCGCCGGGAGTCACCACTGTACAGGTTAGTACCCGGAGCCCCTGAACCGGCACTAGACATTCACAGGCAGTAAGTAAGTCAAGGTTAAGGAAACATCCCACGTGGCATCTCTGAGGACGCGGAGAAGGGGGACATGGTGGTGAAGACTCCTCTGCCGGAAGTTTGTCTTTTCCTTCCTCATTTGGTTGTAAGGTCAGGGGGAGGTTTGCAAATGATGAAGTGAGTCGGCGTCATAGAAGATCAATACTGTAAACAGGTGTGGCCCGAGTAATCCACGGGTCTCACACGTAAAACGGGACTCGACATCGGTTCTCTGGAAGCGGCAAGGACAGATGAACTGCAGTTCTAGAACCTAGGAACTGGACACAACTTCCCGAAGGCATGCTAGGAAAGAGGTTTATCAATGAAACTTGGCCATCCTGAAGGGTAAAAAGTGATTCTTCTAAGTCTTTACTGCATGTATTTGGGTTTCAAAATGAAAGGTCAAGTTCTTCTGACTGTTGTGGCACTTCACCAATGTCTTTTGCTTATACTAATATATAGGCAGAGCAAACGAAAGCCTGTCGATAGATAGATAACCTTACACTGTACACTGTCAGAATACTGAGCCCATCTTATTATACATGTTGAATCTTTAAAAATAATCTAACATAGTCATCCCCTCTGGCTAGTAACAAATTATTAACATCTTCCAAGAATACAGAAAAAACCCCCAAACCCCTCTGGGATTCATAGTAAATTCTCTGACGTGCTTCCCCACTCCTCCCGCCACCCCCCACCCCCCCAGCATCATCTACGAACACATTTCTGCAAAAAGCATCCCAGAATCCTTCTTCATTAGGAGAAGAAGCGGATGTGTCAGTTTCACCAAATAGACTTTTAGTAAGAAGTGATGGAGCATTTTTACCGTGGCAAAATAAATGAAGCACAAACCAAAGCATTTCACAGGTTCGGGCCCATGCAAATGCATGTTCTGTTAATGTGGAGGTGTCTTATGCTAACCCCGAAACCACAAAAAGCATGCAAGCTGTTTTCAACTAGTGACTTAGTGAGAGTTATCGGCAGTGCATATCTTTTGTGTAACCATGATCTCTAAGGCCAGTTGATTCCACTGGATATATATAGAATATCAGCAATATCTTGTTGGATGCATGTTTACACAGTATGGACCTGCGACTTCATATTGATTTTGTTTTTGTTTTTTTTTTTTAGAAAAAGAATAACAACCTCAAAACACAGATCCCTAAACACAATTCAGTTTAAGATGAACTGTTAAGCTTTTAGAAACAAATTTTAAACTACAAGTCTGCCCTGTTAATTAGTTTTTTTTTAAGAACATTTTTAAAAACTTCCCACCCCTAAAAATTCGCCATATTATTTCCTCATTATTGGCTAACAGTCTTAACCCATTTGCTAACAGGGTTGTCTTCCTGCTGAAGAGCAGCTACCAAGTTCCTGGGTGAAATACTGCCATGCGCTTCAAGGTTAAGTACAATTAAGTTCTCCAACCGACAACCTGGAATCCAATCCACCTTTAGTTCTTGATCCATCTATTCGACAGTGGTCCTGGACAATGAGTGTTCAAAGGCTCCAGGGGCTTGGCTGACCTTCAAGCTCTGGAGCAAGCCACGAGCCTCAGACCGGTGGTGAACTGTCCTTGGTTTTTCAACAGGAGCGCATGGGAGCTGGATTTGCTTATTCAAGACACACTGAGGCAGTAGAGGCAACTCCCTGGCCCAGCCAAAGCCAGGTTTAATTTTGTTTGTGTGAAGTCTATGCAATAGGAGGATTGGGGAGTCCTCGGGGAGCAGTTCCTGCGCTGGACTCTCATACAATAGAACCTTTGGACGAGGACAAGTGGATGGACTGAATCCTGATGGCCAACGTCCTCTGTAAGTCCTGGAGCACGTCCTGACCCGTCCCTTCACCATTTTTGTCATACAGGAGCTGCTTGAAGGCTTCATTTTCGATCAGGGCGATCATGTTTTTGAGAAAGTAGCCTTCACAGTAAGCTGAGAGCTCTATGACGCCAAGGAACTATGGGAAGTGGGGAGAAAGCAGGAGATGGTTACGTTTCTGTAACGTATCTGGCTGTACTCAGATAGCACAATGGCTGTGAACTTGGCCCTGGTTCTGTCTCTCCTGTATCTACCTACCCCCTTGGCACTGTGACGCTATAATTCTCCCCACCAAGGTTGGAGTCCACTCTTTACTCCCTGGAGTTGGGTTGGACTTGTGACTTGTTTTGCCAATGGGACGTGCCAATAGGTGATGGTTCTGAGCTAGCTTCAAAGGGGCGCCTTGTGGGCTCCTGCTGTCTCCCTTAAAATACTGCCTCTGCCATCCAAACAAGCCCTTCTTGGAGGAACCGTGTTTTCTGTGCCGAGCGAGGCCAGTGGTTCCAGCTGAAGTTACGACCCCAGCAACATTCCCAAAGCTCACCAGCCGGCCTTTGAAGCAAGCCAAGTTGAGAGCGGAAAGAATGCATATGCTATCAGAGCTCATTGTTTGGAGTCATTGGGGCTGATGGTTCTTGGTGCATTATTGTAGTAACAGACATTTGGCACACTAATAGAATGCTTAGTAGGTGGCAGATGTAGTTCAAATTCTTCACATTAAATTCTCACAATGACCCTGGGAATGGACAACGCCTACCCTGTGAATGGCGTCCTGGTGTGGTGCTGTGGGTTAATGCATTGGACTGCAAGGTCGGTTTGAACCTCAAGGATGGCAGTTCATGCTCACCAGCCACTCCTTGGAACTCCTATACAGGGTCACCGTGGGTCAGAATTGACTTGATGGCATTTAACATCAACAACCCTGTGGATGGTTCTCAGGTGAGGTGATTTTGCCTCCTAGGGGGCATTTGACAATGGCTGGTGACCTTTTTTGTCACATCTGGAGTCATTAATCCCCAAAATGGTATTCTCATCTGTGGAACAATTCCCAGCAAGCCCCATCCGTGAGATGCAGTAGAGAGGTCAAAGGGCCAAGGTCTTGTTGACATTTGCAATAGGGCTAAGCGCATCTAACCGCTGTGACTTCGTGGGATTTCAAATCAAGGGCAGGGTTCTTTTTTTCTGCCTCTTGTGCTAAAAGAACTTTTGCAGCACAATCTGCTGGTCCTAGAATCCACATGGCATGGATCATGAGCGGAACCGAAGTATTGGTAGTCCAGGGGAAGCCGGGGGTGACTGGCTGCACCCTGGCCTCCACGCAGATATTGCGAAGGGCAGACGTTTATCTTGGGAAAACACCAGGACGTGGCTGGGAAGGAGGCAGTCCAGACCCTGGTGTGTTAACTGGTTTCAACATCCAGGGCACTTCCTTATATGTACCATGAGACTAACAATAGCATTAGAGGGCTGGTGGCACAGCGGGTAAGAGCTCTGCTGTTAACCAAAAGGTCAATGGTTTGAACCCACCAGCCTAGGAATCCTTATGGAGCAATTCTTCCCTGTCCTTTACGGTTGCTATGAGTTGGAATGGACCCAGTGGTGTGCAAAAACAACAACAATGATTGCATTTAACAGAAAGCACCTCGGTGAGGATTAAAATAATGATGTATCAAGACTCTCTCCACGTTCAAGCTTCAAGCGCTCACTGAATGTTGCCTTAAGACAAAAAAACGGCATCTCAAAAGCCACTGGAGTTTTCAGGATGAGCAACAAGAACATCTTCTGACTCAGTTGTCTTGCTCTGGGTTATTTTGTGTGCTTGTTTTAAATTAAATGCAGATCTTTACTTGCTTTTCTTTCTATCCAGTGCTAATCCCCCTGTTCTCAGCCAAAGAAAGCAAGAGGAAGTAGCACTTAGTCACAAGAAGTCTCTCAGTCCCTGTCCCCTGTGGGAGAACTGGTATGCTGATGTAAGGATCCTCTGGGCTGAGGGCAGGATGGGCGCGTGTTAGAAATACAGATTCCTGGGCCCTGCTGTATTCCCAAGAGCTGGGAATAGGGTTAGAAAGCTGCCCAACGGACTCTGAATAGTAGCCAGGTGTGGGTCCACTAGCAACGCTGTTCTCAATCTCAGCAATGTAGAACCATCTGGGAAGCTTAATGAACAACAAAACCCTTGCCTAGGTCCTCTGCCAGAGATGGGTTGTGACAAGCCCCAAAGGAGGCCTGGTGGTGCAGTGGGTTAAGGACTGGGCTGCTAACCACCAGGTTGGTGGTTTGAACCGCCCAGCTGAACTGCAGGAGACAGATGGGGCAGTCTGCTCCCATCTGGGTGACAACCTTGGAAACCCTATGGGGCATTCAAGGGGTGGCTGTGAGTTGGAATCAATTCAATGCAGTGAGTAGGTCCTGTTGTTGGTGTTAAGTGCTGTCGAATTGGTCTGATTCATAGGGACCCTGTTTAAGGTTTCCAAGAAGCAGCAGCTGGTGGGTTTGAATTGCCGACCTTGTGGTTGGCAGTCCAGTGCTGATCCTACAGCGTCACACCAGGAGCCCCAGGAGAGATGGGATTGTTGTTGTTGTGAAGTGCCCTTGGTTGAATTAGTTCCAACTCATTAGCCACCCTGTATGGGTTTCCAAGGAGCGGCTGGTGAGCTTGAACCCATGACTTTGCAGTTCAGCACATTAACCCACAGCACCACACCAGGACTCCATGGATAGTTCCTAGATGAAGGGAGTTTAAGTGACTGCTCAGGTGATTCTAATGTGCCTCATTAGCGAACCCAAGGATTCAAACTGGTTCATTCTGGTTTACCTTCCTACCCCACAGACACTGAGTCAGAATCTACAGTTGAACAAGACACCCAGGTGATTCTTACCTACAAAGCAATGGTTTGGTTAGGTTTGAATGAGAAGCACAGTTCTAGAACATGGTTCTCACATTGGAGCAGCCTCTGGAACCCCTGGAGGGCTTGTGAAAAGGATTATTTAGGGCTGGGTGGGGTGGAACCCGAGAATTTACATTTCTAATCACTTCTCTGCTGCTGGCCTGGAAACCACACTTTGAGAGTCACTGGTCTAGAACCCTACTACTCCAAGTGTGGTGGAGACAGGCTACCTACAGCAGGAGATACCAGGGAGCCCCAACTCTGCTGAATCAGCATTGTGATTCAAGGGTATATTAGTCAGAGTTTGAGAAGCGCTCATCTGGAACAACTCTGCTTTTCAAAGGTTCTGGGTTCCCTCTAAGGAGCACTAGTGACCTAGTGACTTCAATGTTAGGTTGCTAGCCACAGAGTCAGCAGGTTCAGACCCACCAGTGGCTCCACAGGAGAAAGATAGGGCTGTCTGCTCCAGGGAAGATTTATACTTCTATTCTGTCCTTCATGGTGTTTAATGAGTTAGAGTCAACCAGATGGCAGTGGGCTTTGGTTCCTGCTTTCTCTGTGTTCTGGAAAGGAGGAGGGGAAGGGAGGCGTTTGCTAGATGAGCAGCCTTGTCCTCTGCCTTCACTTGGGAGGCCTCCTGTGTGCGCCCAGGGGAGGAGGAGGGGGGGCTGTTACCTTGGCATGGTTGTAAATATCCACACAGTTGTCGGTATTGATGCTTTTTGCACAGATAATCTCACAGTGTCGCTGCAAAGCCTCCAGCTGGAAAAACTTAGCGGCAGAGAGAAGCTGAAAATCATTAAAAAAAAAAAAAAAGAGCTGGTTAGAGGTTCAGAGTGGGGAAGGATGGGGAGAATTACTGAGAGGAATGACCGTGGAGAGAAAAATCCTTATCTCCCATAGCAGGGGAGCAAGAGGTACTGTTCCCATACAAAGGCGATGTTATTTTGAAGCACTAAACTAAAGGGACCAGACCTAGAGAAGGGACTCTGCTGGGGGGGGGGGAGGTTAGGGACTGTACTAGGAAAGGGGGTGTGGGTGAGAGTGATGGACCCAAAAGGGTCAACCAGTGGCATGTCCAGAAATAAAGATGAACCATGCTATTTTGACATATCTTTCCCTCTACTCATGTAGGTCTCCCCTCAGATATCACCTCCTCAGAGAGGCCTCCCAGCCCAGCCATCTGTCACCTCCCTCAGGCATCACCATCACCCCCCCCCACCCCAGGCTTAACTTCCTCCTGCACATCTCACACAGCCACGGTGTCATGTGCTAGCTTACTGTGGTCTCTCCCTCCAGTCCAGAGGGCAGGGCTCTCTGTCCCTGCTGATATGCTTGTATTCCTGGCATTCAGCACCATGCCTGGCCAGGGGAGATATGCAGGAGATATGTGTTGAGCGAGGTCTGGAGGTTACAGTTTGGGGAGTGGCTCAAAGAGCCAACCATCCCCAAAGTCCTTGAGAAATGGACTCCGGGGTGGGGGTGGGGGCTGCTAACAGAAAGGTTGGAGATTTGGGTCCATCCAGAGGTGAATGGATTCGAAGAAAGAACTGGTGATCTACTGAAAAAGACGCCACTGGAAATCCCCTGCAGTTGACATGATTTAAACGTTGTCTTGTTGTTCCTATTTAAACACCATTTTATGCATGTGGACCAGAGTCCAGGTCTTTGCTTGTAAGCTTGTCCTGATGTGAGGAGTAAGATATGTCTACGGAGGAGGGAGAAACAGTGTTGGGGTCTGCAAGGTTTCACAGAAGGAGAAGAGAAGGATAAATGGGATCTGCTCTGAATATATAACTCTTTACATAGAGAGTCCTGGTGTGGTGCTGTGGGTTAATGCGCCAGACGGCAAAGCCATTTGAACTGCAAGGTCAGCGGTTCAAGCTCACCAGCTGCTCCTCAGAAACCCAATACAGGGTCGCTATGGGTCGGCATCAACTCAAACGGCACTTAACAACAACAACAACAACATCTATGATAAGCTACAAGGTCCACAGTTTGAGCCTGCCAGCCCCTTTGCAGGAGAAAGATGAAGTTTTCTTCTCCTGTGAAGATTCAAATCCGCAGAAGCCCTATACAAGGTTGCTGGGAGTTGAAACTGACTCGACGGCACTTGACAACAACAACACGGCACTGTGTGCCAGGTACTGGTCTGAGAATCTTGTAAAGTGTAACTTTAAAAGTCCTCTTGACAAATCAGTGGGGCAGATACCATTATTACCCTCATTTTGTGGCTGGTGTTGTTGCGCACCATTGAATCTTTTCTGGCTCATAGTGACCCTATGTGTCTGAGTACAACTGCCCCATAAGGTTTTCTAGGCTGTCACCTGTATGGAAGCAGAATGTCAGTCTTTTTCCTGTAAAGCCGCTGGGTGGATTCAAACCACTGACCTCCTGGTTTGTAGCAGAGCACTTAACCAATGCAGTACCAGAGCGCCTTCCTATTTTACAGGCATGGAAACAGAGGCTCAGAGAGGTTAAACAACGTGGCTCAGGCCACACAGCTCATAAGTGGCTGAGCCTGGATTTAAACTTGGACAGTCTGGCTCAGCAGCCATGTTTTCACTGCCATTTTCACAGTGGGTTCACCTCTGAGAGTGATCATTCGAGCACCGTGCACTTCATCTGTCAGAACAGGGACCCTGGCTCTTTCAGGAGACTTTGGCTTCTGGCTGAAAGCTCCCAGCTTGGATTAGAGTTCACTTCCAGGAGGGGGAATGGGGAATCTTGGTTGTGAACAGAAAGGAGCAGAAACATGGTCCCTGGACAGAGAAGACTAGAATAGGTGCCTTTAGAGGTGGACAAAGTATCATCTCTGTGTGCAGGTGGGACAGGAGGCAGGAGGTCAGGGAGGCAGGTCTGTGCACCAACCTGACTGCCGCTGAGGAGATTTAGAATACGCTCTCTGATTTGGTGTCTGGGAAACACAGACAACTCTGTGTGCTGAGAACTTATTTTAGAAGCTATAATTCTCTTGCAGATGATAAGGGAGAGGAAGGTGTTCTGATGATACTATCTGAGCCCCAGCTGTGCCCAGAGCTAGGAGCTATCCTCAGATGACAAATTTCCTTCACTCTGCTTCCACTCCAAGCCAGTGGAAATTAGGTTTTACTCAGTGGCTACTTAATGGTTCGGACTAACACACTGACCACGCAAGTCGTCCACGGGAGGGCTCTGATGAGAAGTCTTTCCTATTTGCTGGGACCACGGTGTCAGATGTAGGATCCTTGGTGGTGCAATGGTTAAGTACTTGTTTGCTAAGTGAAAAACTGTCAGCTTGAACCCACTCAGTGGTTCCTCAGGAGAAATGACCTGGTAATCTGATGGTGTCAAGATTACAGCCTAGGAAACTGTATGGGGAAGTTTTACTGTTACATGGGGTTGCTATGAGTTGGAATTGGCTAGATAGCCCCTAACAACAATAAGGAGCCAGGTGGAAGCAAGAGCCCAGACTTTCATCCTCTCCAGACACGGCTGCTGAAGGCTGCTGACCCATGTTTAGAGAGATCCACCCACCCACAGGAAGCTGACTCCTTACCTCCATTATCTCGTTGTTTTTAATGAGAAGGGACTCTGGGCCACCATAGTAGAGATACTGCATGACCAGCTGGAAAGAAAGAACAGGGGGTGTCAGTCAGCCAAGTGCCAGTCCCCAGCATCTTACAGCCAACATCAGACTCCTGTTCTCGAGTCCCTCCATAACATCCCATTCCTAGTGGTTGCGCTCGTTTGATTACCTCCAGTGTTGGAGAGCTCACTACCTTACAGGAGATGTTCCATTTTGAATAGTTCTATGTGTTGGAGTTTTTCCTGATAGCAAGCTAAAATTGGTCTCCCTGTGGTTCCCTGCCACCATGTCCATCCCCAGGGCCAAATTAGACAATTCTAAATGCCCCTCCTCAGAATGGCTTTTCCCCTACCTATCTATGGGTGATAATTCTGTGTTGCCCTCCTATCCCATCAGGCTGTTCAGAACTGCTGTCCATGTGATAGGGTTCCAAGGGCCTGCACCAGAGGGCCATCTCCCTGGAAGTGTGTTCCAGCCTGTTGAGAAGCTTCCTGTTGGAGTCCCAGAGGATGTCTCTGAAATGTCATAAAACCACCTGCTTCTTACTACAGCCCAACAAGATCCAAGATGAAGCCATCAGGGATCCTAGGTTCCAATGCCCCATTGATGGTATAAACACTGGTCAAGGCAGGCTTTTCTCTGTTCATGTGACTTGCTATTCCTGATTGGTGTGCCAAGTTCCAGACCTGTGCAAATTGGTATCCCTTGTGTGGAATGTAGCTCAGGGATGTGTTTGCATTAGCCGTCACCACTGTCATAAGAGGGAGTGCTATTCTTACGTGTTGCATCTGCTCTCCAGTTAGCTACAGTCTCCTCCACTCCCTATTGTCCTCTACCTACTTGCTAGCTTGACACATGAATTTTCCCTGTTTGGCTCTAAGGCAGCTGTTTTGGCAAACTCTGTGTCAGTTATATTCCAACTCTAGGTACTTGTCACAGATCAGGAGCTTGGGCTGGGCTGCTTTCTTTGGTCACTATGACCAATGCAGACAGTGTTGTTGTTAGGTGCCATCGAGTCGGTACTGACTCATAGCGACCTTATGTACAGCAGAATGAAACACTGCCCGACCCTGGGCCAACCTCACAATTGTTGCCACGCTTTAGCCCATTGATGCTGCCACTTGGCTAATCCATCTCACTGGGGGTCTTCCTCTTTTTCTCTGACCCTCCACCTTATCAAACATCCTTCTCCAGTGACTGGTCCCTCCTGACAATATGTCCGAAGTATGAGAGACGAAGTTTGGTCATCCTGGCCTCCAAGGAGCACTCTGGCTGCACTTCTTCCAACATAGATCTATTGGTTCTTTTGGCAGTCCATGGCACTTTCAATCATTCCAATACCATAACTCAAAAAGGAGCTCTGGTAGCGTAGTGGTTACGAGTGACCTCAAGGTCATCAGTTTGAAACCACCAGTTGTTCTGCAGGAGAAAGATGAGGCTTTCTGCTCCCGTAAATATTTACAGCCTCAGAAACCCTGTACAGGATCGCTATGAGTTGGAATCGACTCCACAGCACATAACAACAACAACAACAATAACTCAAAAGCATCAATTCTTCTATGGTCTTCCTTATTCACTGTCCAGCTTTCGCATGCAGGACAGTGGGTAAGAGCAAATGCCCTTGAGTGGGGCTGCCTTCATTTCTGTTCTGGCTGTCTCTACTTACTAGCTAGGTGATCCGAGTTAAGTTAGGTGCTTTATGCCTCAGTTTCATCACCTGTAAAGCGGGACTCCTGGTGTGGCACTATAGGATAAGCACTAGACTGCAAATCACAAGGTTAGCAGTTTAAACTCACCAGCTGCTCCTTGGAAACCCTGAACAGGGTCGCTGTGAGTTGGAATCGATTTGACAACACTCAGTAACAACAGACAACAAAGTGGGAATAATAGTAGCTACTTCATGGGGGTTATATGAGGCATATAAACTGACTTGACGGTACTTAACAACAACAACCCAGGTGGTACAGTGGTTAAAGTACTCAGCTGCTAACCAAAAAGTTGGTGGTTTGAACCCACTAGCCACTTCAAAGGAGAAACCTGTGGCATTTTGTTTCCATAAAGACTCACAGCCGTGGAGACCTCTGGGGGGCAGTTCTACTCTGTTTTGCGGGGACCACTTTAAGCCAGGGTGGATTTGCGCGCAGTGGGTTTGGTTTCTAACAGACTTAGCAGGGGGCCGGCATAGAGCACGTTCTCAGTAGATGATCATTCTCTCTTCGGTTGGAATTTCTTTCCAGTAATGCTTCTGTCCTGTGTTGCTACATCCTCACCAGGCCACTCAAGACGCTTCGTGATTGGTCTCAGTTGACTTAGTGTGTGTTAAAGTAATTAAAAAAATATTTTACAGCTTTATTGAGAAATACTTTGCATGCCATAAAACGCATCCAATTAAAGTGTGCAAATTAGTGGTTTTTAGTATATTTACAATGCTGTGCAACCGTCGCTAGAATCTAATTTTAGAATATTTTCATCACCCCGAAAAGAAATACCAAGTCATTTTCCACTTTCCCTCCTTCTAATCCCCAACACCCGCTAATCTACTTTCTGTCTCTAGGCTTTACCTGTTCTGAACATTTCAGATAAGTGAAATCATTCCAGATGCAGTCTTTCCTGTCTGGCTTCTTTAACTGAGTAAAGTTCAATCACATTGCATGCAGCAAGTTTCAACAATTCATTCCTTTTTGTGCTCATATACTATCCTATTATGTGAATATACATTATGTTTATCCATTCATTGGGTGGTGAGCCTTCAGACTGTTTCTGCTTTGTGGCTATTGTGAACAGTGCTGCTGCGAACATTTGTATATCTGTCTACTTTTCCCATCTCCTTCCACACTGTCCATCCCTCCTCCTCATCCTGATCACATCTACCTTTTATGTTCTGACCACTTCAGAAAACTTGCTTTGATCAGAACTACCACACTCTCTGACAGCCTCATGCTTTTTTCTCTGTCTGGTTGCCCTTCCCTTCTTTTCCACCTGGTGACCTCCGCCGTCTTCTCTAGGATCTAGCTCAGTAACCACCTTATTGGGTAACATGCCACCCGTGACTGTGTTGGTATTTCCTGTTAGAGTATTTAGGCATGGGCTGTATGTTGCCCATCTTTGAATTCTCAGTGCCTAGCATAGCGTAAGCGCACAGCGCGCATGTGTACACTTAACATAAACACGAACGTTTCCCTTTTTTGGTCTGGGCCGCCATGTCCTGACGCAGCTTCTATGACCACCTGCGTGGTTGTAGATATGGTGGTGTCTATTTGAAATGGTATTTCACAGTTTTGCTTCCCCTCCTCCCTGGTGGATCATAAGCATCGAAAATACCAAGTAAGCCAATGTTAGGATACTGGCTTTATTAAAACCAACAAATCCCCCTACCACCTCTCCTTCATAAGGGCCAAACTAATAATAATGACATCAGCTGTAGTAATAACCACCCCCACACTGGGCTTCTCATTTACAAAACACGTCTCCCTCAAGTCATCTCATTTATTCATGGTGGGGCTGTTGATGTGAAACGCTGCTTCTTAGCAGACAGAAATCTCAGGGCTAATGGAATTTAAATTGGGCTGTCCCATGTCACCGGCAGACTTTGCCAGCACAGCCTTTTCTGCTAGGGGGCAAAATGAGCCCCTATTAGATCTGCGTCATATGGAGTTGTTTTCCTTGGCAGCTGCCAACTTGCATGAAGCAAGGATTCAAATGGTGCCCCCAGCCCAGGTGTAGGCTCAGCTGCGGCCACCTCTTGCCTGCGTGCGAAACAGGTTGAAGGGGAGAAGTGCAACCCAGGCTCATTTACTACAATTTGTCCGTCAATGCGGATGTGAAGTGAAGAGGTCCCTGGGAGCCTCCCCCTGGCCTGCATCTGCAGTCCAACATGGCCTATTTCAAGCCATAAATGAGGCATTTCTGCCTTTATGGGAAAGGGGGAGAGGTCCTTGGAGCCCCGCTACATCTTCTTTCCTTAACTGGAGCTGGAGGCTAACATGGCTGGGAAACCTGCCCCTGGCATGAGCCATTACAGGCCTCGCACTCCTGGGCAAACATTTAGGGAGTGCCCCTGAGGAGCCACGTTCCCCACTCCCAACACTGGGAGAGCTGGAGGAGGGCGCATTTCCCAGCATCTAGCTTCAGCTTCTTTGCTCAGGGATGTGGGACTTTCAAGGAAGGGGCGACTAGAGTCTCCATCCTTGGCAAGGAGTTATTAAAAATGCTGGCTCCAGGGCCCCACCCCAGGCTTATGAAGTCAGAAAATGGAGGAGTGGGGCCCGGCCATCTGTGTTTCCTTATACAAGCCTCCAGGAGCGTCTGATGCCCATTAAAGTGTGAGGGTCACCAAAGTGAAGTATTTAACTTAGAGCAGCGATTCTCCTTTAAGAGCCTGCAAGGGTCACGACAAACATTAAATTGTTGAATGGGAAACCATTCAACTCAACAATTGTTCCTGTAAACTTGTATCCAAGCCATAATAAAATGTTCAAAAAGAAATTAGCTGAACCAAAGAAAAGAATGATCCCAATCCCTTGATGTTTGTACAACATGATTGGTGTCACTGCATTGTGCACGTGGAAAATGTTGAATTGACAAATGCTGCATTAACTATATACTTTTTATACAAGAACATAAACAATGACTTTGGATCCTCTAAAATAGCACGCAGGTTACTTGTTTATGCTGGGCTCGACCACAGTTCAGGGCCAGCCGTATGTGTTGTTCTCTTAGGCTAGACAGTCCCTATTGCTTTTCTTAAGATTTCATCCCTCCTTTGGTTGACCAAATACACCAGCAGAATAATTCTGTTTGTCAGCTCATCAGCAGTGACCTTGAATGCTAGTCTCCAATATTTCAACTCGTAACACTCAGGAGGCCTTCCCCAGTTTCCCTGGTCTGACAACCCACAGACTCACCCACTTCCCATGCACCCCATATTGTATGGTAACTGCCTAATTACCCAGAGGCACCACTCAGGACTGTGAGGACACAGGAGAGGGCTGTCCTTTATCCTTGTGGCCCCAGTCCCAAATACAGTGGCAGGCCCATGGTGTGTGGTATATGTGGTCAGTTTCAGGGACCATGTCAGGAGGGAACCAAGAGCAAAGGGAAACTGACAACTGTCTGCAATGATGGGAGTACCCTGGGACTCACCTGGAAGATGGGGTACTTCACATAGCCAATCTCTATGCAGGTGCTGTCGTTTGTAGGCTTGCTGGAGAGGAGAGCTTTGAACCTGTAGTGGAACACACACGGGAGATAAAAGACAGACACACACGGCTTGTGGAAGACTTAGCTGAGGGTAGAAACATGGAGTATTCCTGTTTCTTGCCATTCTGTGAAATACAATGACCCTATATCCAGAGAATCCTTAATTTAAATCCTTCCCATATTATGCCACAATCTATTTGTTATTGTTGTTGTTTTCAGTTTCCCTCAGATTTGTTACTTTTAACTAAAAGCTTATTTTGTAAATAGTAGGCACACCACACACACCCACTTAAACTTAAGTTCTAGCTTTAGCCTGTAGACTCTTTGTACTTCTAAACGTCTCTATTCGGTCCTAGCCTTTAACATCAGACACAGAAAAAGCAAAGTTAGAGATGGGATATTGGAGACTGGAATTAGAGGTCACTGCTGATGAGCTGACAAACAGAATCATGTTCTTCAGGTATTCTGATCATTCTTTTCTTGGGTTCACTACTAACTTATTTTTGAACACTTTATTGTGCCTTGGGTAAAAGTTTACAGGAACAATTAGTTTGCCATTCAACAATTTGTTTGTCGTGACCCTTGCACGCTCTTAAAGGCTGATGTGGTGCTGTAGGACAAACACTGGACCACAAGGTCAGTTTGAACCACAAGGTCGGTGGTTCAAACTCACCAGCTGTACCTTGGAAATCCTATAGAGGGTCACCATGAGTCGGAACTGACTTGATAGCACTTACCAACAACATATGGATCAAACTGTCAACAGTAACTCTAAAGGACCTATGAGATGTTTAGGCGGTAGTGAGTCTAACCTGAAGGGTCCTGGTGGCACAGTGGTTAAGCTCTTGGCTGCTAACGGAATGGTTGGTGATTTGAACCCAGCTGCTCCATAGGAGAAAGATGTGGCAGTCTGCTTCCACAAAGATGGCAGCTTTGGAATCCTGAAGGGGTAGTTCTACACTGTCCTTTAGAGTTGCTGAGAGTTGGAATAAACTCTACAGCAATGGGTTTGGTTTGTTGGTTTGGAGTTGAAGTCAGTGGCGGTGGAACAATATGGGTTAGAGATGGTGAGAATGGAGACACAACATGAATATGCAAACCGTGTTACTAAATTTGTACATGCAGAAATTGATGAACGATGTATGTTCTGCTGTGTGTATTTTCACCAAAAGTGAAAAACAAAATACAGGGTCTTTCCAAGTTTCGATCTCTGCTGCAATCCCTTTAATCCTGCACATCATATGCCTGTGATCAATATTTGTTGACTACTGAGTGATCTTCTTGATGGATGACCTTCTGTCTTGGGTTTCAGATGAACCTTCCTGCCCATTGATTATCCTGTGGGCAGAGATCTGCTCATGGATGCAAGGGTACTAAGACATTTAGGAACAAGTTAATAAGAGGTGTCAATATTCACTTTTTTTGGGGGGGGAGGTTCCTTGATTTTCATATATGAAAATGCCAAAATCCAATCTCACTCATACATCACTTTCAGAGATGAACTAGATCTCTTTTTTAGCAACGCAGTGGAGGTTTCTATAAGGCAAATACCCATGGGGGTGTCTGTGCCTTCAAAATAAAAGCACAAGGGATAGAAATCAAGGTTTATCATTATTTTTTAAAAAACAAAATCTTTTATTTTGAAGTTTTTATATTTATGGAAGAGTTGCAAAGACAGCAAGTACAGAGAGGGAAACTGAAAACAACAGCTTCCCCTAAAGTTAATCTCTTATTGTAACCATGGCATGCTTATGAAAACTAACATCAGAATTAACCTCAGGTGTTACAACTGAGAACTCTGCTCAAACCAAAACCTACTGCTGGCAATTCAATTCCCGTTTATAAGGAGCCTG
Organism: Chrysochloris asiatica; assembly: GCF_000296735.1. Lineage (NCBI taxonomy): Eukaryota > Metazoa > Chordata > Mammalia > Afrosoricida > Chrysochloridae > Chrysochloris > Chrysochloris asiatica. The sequence continues at coordinate 11,704,362 of NW_006408594.1, forward strand.
TGGGATAGCGTCAAACTGCTCTACAGGGTTTGTGAGGCTGTATGTTATCAAGGAACTCTGGTAGCGTAGTGGTTACGAGTCGGGCTGCAGTTCGAAACTACCAGCTGTTCTGCGGGCGAAAGATGAGGCGTTCTGCTCCCGTAAAGATTTGCAGCCTCGGAAACCCTGTGCAGGGTCACTATGAGTCGGAACCGACTCCACGGTACTTAACAACAACGTTTTCAGAAGCAGACTGCTCCATCTGGTGCAGCTGGTGAACCTGACTGCTGACCTTATGCTTAACAGCCAACTGCTTAACCACAGAGCCACCAGAGCTCCTTCATGGAACATTTGTTGTTTATTAAGTGCTGCTGAGTCAGTTACCACTCATAGTAACCCTATGCAGGGTTTCTGAGGAGCGGCTGGTGGGTCTGAACTACCGAACATGGGGTTAGCTGTTCAGGGCCCACTCTACAGGGCCACACCAGGACACAGAGTGTTAGTGAGGAATAAAACATTGATGTGAAGCCGGCTGCCACATTTGTCTTCTGCAGAGCAACTGGTGGATTTGAACCACTGACCTTGCAGGTAGCAGCTTGATGCTTAACCCCCTACATCACCAGGGCTCTGTGAGAACTATACTAAAACTGAGTGTTTGTGTGGGTATCTGAGGTTTTCATTTTGTTTGTGGAGCACTGGGAAAATGGATGAATGGTGTGTATTCGGAACCCAGTGGTGCTGTAGGACTAGTTTTAGCAAACTACAAGTTTTATCTTTTACCCAGCATCCTTCCTCAGCCCAGACACACCCTGCCCACCACTCAGCTGCCCACCTCCCACTATTGCTGTCTCTCCTGCTCAGCTCTGCTTATCCCTGTTCAGGTCTTCAAATCAAATGGCCAACCAAATCTCACCCGGAATCAGAAGGTGGAGAAAGGGAGTGGCAACGCTGATATGGAAGGTGAGCAATCTCCCCCTCCTAGTCCCAGGTCTGGTGTGGCACAGTTGGATAAGCACTGGACTGCTCATCACAAGGTTGGTGGTTCATACCCACCATCTGCTCCTTGGAAACCCTATTCAAGGTCACTATGAGTTGGAACTGACTCGATGGCACTTAACAGCAACAACAGTCCGAGGTAGGAGCCCTGGTGGTGCTATGGGCTAAGCATTGGACTGCAAGATCAGTGGTTCGAACCCACCAGTTACTCTGGGAGAAAGATGAGGTAAAGATTTAGTCTCTGAAGCCCTAGGGAGCAGTTCTTTGTCTTATAGAGTCTGCATGAGTTGGAATTAACTTGGTTAGTCCTATTGTGACACTGTTGTCTGTTAACGGCACAGTGAGGGAAAGGTGAGGTTCAGAACCTGGGTGTTTTGAGTGAGTGCTTGATGCCAAAGTCTGTTTCCTAGCAGTTCGAGTCCAGACTTTTAAAGGGTGCAGTGTGTGGTGTCTCAGGTTGTTCGCTGTACAAGGGTAGCTACTGAGGGAGCAGGAATCCAATCCATGCTCTGCTCACAAAGCGGGGCTTCTGGTACACAGCTCAGTCTGCCCAGAGGAGGCGTTCCCTTGTTCTAAGTCATATTAAGGTGCTGCCTGGACTCTTGATCTCTTGATTGTAAGAAGAGAATCTCCCAGTGAAGGTCCTAACTCAGCGGTTGAACTACGTGTACGTACCTTGGCGAGGCTGTGAACAACAGCACTTTGTGAGCATAGAATGGCCTTCCTTCCACCAGAAAAGTAACATCTGACATTTCTTTATTGTTCAGAAAGTGAGGATCTAGAAGAGGCAAGGGATAAAGCAGAGCTTTAGCGGAGAGAAGGGCAGAGTTGGGATTTCCGCACGTACACGAAGAGATGCGAGGAGACCATGGTGATAAAACAGTTGTTGGCGGGACAGAGATCGGATAGACGACAGGCTCAGCCAAAGGGACACTCACATTGTGCACAGAGAATCCTCAGAGTTTATTTGAGATTAAAAGAAGCATTTCCCACAAGAAGACTCACCCATATCGAGAGATTTTCAGGAGTGAAAGGTGAGCATCTTCCCACACTGTCTCTGAGGACTCACCTACCCTTGGCTTCTCCTCTTCAGGGCTGGTGCCTGCCTGGTGGAAGTGGCTTAGAGGGGCTGCCACTCTTGGCACTGTGTTCCAGGGCTTAGAAAATCCTAGCTACTACCAACCCCCAAACCAGTGCCATCGGGTTGATTCTGACTCAGCGATTCTACAGGACAGAGCAGAACTGTTCCTTATGGTTTCCGAGGCTGTAAATATGGGAGCAGACAGCCTCATTTAGCTCCCTAAGAGCAGCTGGTGGGTTTGAACCGCTGACCTTGAGGTGAGCAGCCCAACACTTAGCCCTCTGCACCACCAGGACTCCTTTTAATGTAAGCTCCAGGGGATTAGAAACAGGCCCTCTCCCCCAGAATTAGTGATAAATGAGTCAGGGCCTGCCCTCATCTCCAATAACAAAGATGGCATACTTTGTACTGGTTCTTAACTACTGAGCATGTCTCATATGCCAGGCACCGTGCAAGCAGGCACTCACACTGACTCCTGGAAGGTAAGGATCACATGGTCCCCACAGTGCAGATGAGGAAATGGAGGCACGGGGACATTACAGTGACTGGTGGAGGAGCCAGGACTTGAACTTGGACATTCTGATTTGAGAGCCTGAATTATTAAGCACTAAAAAACAAAAACAAAATTCAAACCCCTTGCCATCAAGTTGATTCTGACTAACGGTGCCCAACATGTTTCAGAAGTGAATTGCTACAGTGTTTTCTTGGCTGTAACCTTTACAGAGGGCATTCGTCAGCCTTACTGGCTGCAGTGTGTTGCTCAGGGACCTTTAGTTAGACCCTTGTTAATTGCCTCTTGTCTAATGGCCCACCTGGCAAGAGTTATTCCTTCGACAGCCAGATTTGAGCATGTCCCTCGATGGCTATGCACCTTTCAGTACCTGCTGAGTGCCCCTAGGACAGAGTCCAAACTTAACAAGGCTTTTTGTGGTTGGGTTCCTGCGGCCTTCTCCAGCATCTGCCTAGTCACATCTCCCTGACTAACTGACTGGGTATGTGTGGCCACTCCCCACTCTGAGCCCTGCACATGCTGTTCTTCTACTAGAACAAGCTGAGCGCTTCCAAACCTGGCTCACCACACCTGGTCTTCGAGCCTCGGTGCAGACACCTCTCCATCAGCCCATCTCTCTGGACTGACCAAGTGTTCTCACTGGCTCCCAGTGCCCACATGGCCCTGCAGCCTCCTTGTGCTATAGTGTATCCACTTGTGTATTTGTCGCCTTCCCTGGGAACCTGGAGGCACCAGGAGTGAAAAGGCGTTTGCAGGTCTTTTCCTCTGTGCACAGAAAGCGGCTGGAGTATATAGTAAGTAGGAGTAGGGTCATGTGAGCCAGAAATCTTAGCTCTGATACTAGATGTGTGACCTGCTGTTGTTGTTCTGTGCTATGGAGTCGGTTCTGACCCATAGCGACACTGTACAGGGTTTCTGAGGCTGTAAATCTTTACGGGAGTAGAATGTCTCATCTTTTCTCCTGCGAAACAGCTGGTAGTTTCGAACTGCTGACCTTGAGGTTAGCAGCCTGATTTCTAACCACTACACTACCAGAGCGTAGTGGTTATGAATTGGGCTGCGAACCTTAAGGTCCAGAGGTTCGAAACTACCAGCCGCTCCGCGGGAGAAAGATGAGGCTTTCTACTCCCGTAAAGATTTACACTCTCGGAAACCCTGTACAGGGTCGCTATGGGTCGGAACCGACTCAACGGCACTTAACAACAACAACAACAACAACACTACCAGAGCTCCTTAGAAGTGTGACCTAGGGCAGATATAGTTAACCTCCTTGTGCCTCCATTTCTCCTTCTGTAAACAGAAATGGTAATACCCATATTGGTATCACCCAAATGGTAATACCTAACATCACAGAGTAATACCAAAAAGGAAAGAAATGTAAACCCGTGGTCTTCAAGTTGATTTTGACTCACAATGACCCTATAAGACAGACCAGAACTGCCCCCAAGGCTCCTTGACAGAAGGAAATGGTCACATGTTTCTTCCATGATGCAGCTGGTGGGTCCAAACTGCTGACCTTTCGATTAGCAGCTATGGGCTTCACCACGGCACCAGCAGGGCTCCTTTACAGAGTGGTGGTGTTGTGGTTAAGTGCTGTTGAGTCGATTCCAACCCATAGCAACCCTGCATAGGGTTTCCGAGGAGAAGCTGGTGAGCTTGAACCACCGACCTTACGGTTCAAACGGCTTTGCAGTCTGGCACATTAACCCACAGTGCCACACCAGGACTCCTTCACAGAGTTGTGGTGATGATTAAGTGATTTATGTAAAGCACTTAGCAAAATGAATAGTGCATAGTGTCCCCTTAGTAAACATGATCATTGTAATAGATACTTGATCAATGTATCTTGAATGAACGAATGAATCAAAGAATGCCTGGATCCTTGCTCTAGGGTCTTGTTCTAGGAAGTTCCCAAGGATTCAGTTTTTTTCTTAGCCTGGGGGTCTGTATATTGTTGACGGCTCTTCCCTGGGGTGACAGGGCTGCCCTGAAATGAAACCCCAGTTGCTTCCTATGGATGAATTAGTTGTTAGCTGCCATCGAGTTGGCCTATGACTCATGGTGAACCCCACCCTTCCTGGTCCTCCAACATCCACATGATGGTTTGCCAATGTTCAGGATCCCTAGGATTTCATGCACTAATTTTTTTAGAAGTAAGTTGCGAAGTAAATTGCCAGACCTTTATTCCTAATCCACCTTAGTCTGGAAGCTCGCTGAACCTTGTGCAGCATCATAGTAACAGGCAAGTGCCCATTCATAGATGGGTGGCTATTTCAAATGACATGCACTTGCTGGGAATCAAACCCAGGTCTCCAGCATAAAAGGTGAGGGTCCTACCACTAAACCACCACTGTCCTCCATGGATGGGTGTGCTGTTGTTAAATGCTGTCAAGTCAGCTGCGGCTCATAATGACCCTGAATGGGGTTTCTGAGAAGTAGCTGGTGGGTTTGAGCCACTGACCTGTGGTTAGCAGTCCAGTGCTTATCTTACAGCACCACACCAGGACTATCTGGATGGATTTAAGGTGTGGAGCTGTAGGATCAGCATGTGGATGCACACCACAAGGCTGGCAGCCCAAACCCACCAGCTATTCCTCGGAAACCCTATACGGGGTTGCTATGAGTTGGAACAGATTCCGTAGCATTTAACAACAAAAACAGCCCGACCGCTCCTTAGAATCGAGGATGGTGAGATGTTGTCTCATGCACTTTGGACATGTCGTCAGGAGGGACCACATCCTGGAAAAGGAAACAGCATGCTTGATAAAGTAGAGGGACCACAAAAAAGTGGAAGACCCTCAGTGAGATGGATTAACACAGTGACGGCAACAATGGGTGTAAACCTAGCAACGACTGAGAATGGAGCAGGGCCAGGGCCGGGCAGTGTTTCATTCTGTGGTACATAGTATCGCTTTGAGTTGGAGCCGACTTGATGGCATCTAATAACAACAATCCTTATGGAAGCAGATTGCCAGCCCTTTCTACCGCAGTGCTGTGGGTAGGTTCAAACTCCCAACCTTTTGGTTTGTAGCTGAGACAAACTGTTTGCACCACCCAGCGGCCTGGGTCCATTTAATGGGCCTTATGTTGACACGTTCTTTCTCACCAAGGGGTTTTATAAATTTGCAGATTGTTGCAGCATGTTGCAAATATAACTCTGTCTCTAAAGCCTGCTAATCTGATCATCTGTTGCTCTGAGAATAATACTTTCGTTCACACCTGTTTTCTACAAGGCAGGTGTCAACTAAAATACTATTGTGACTCTGGTAAGTCCCAGTTTCCCCACAAACATGGATGTTAAGACAGAGAAATCTTGGCCTCGGCTGCTACATTTTTCATTTATAACAAAAACATGTTATGTCTCATTTAAATGAGCACATTCTTCATGATGGCTACAAAGATTCTTTAAAATAGTTCCATGAATTCAGCCTTTTCACGGATTTCAACTAGCTCCTTTTCCAATGAGCGTGGGTCTGCTGAACGTTAGAATCACAGACATTTCCATTTCTCAAATCCTGAGGTCAGTTTCCCCCACCTTTATATGACTTTTCTTGATTCTTAATATTTTATCACTCTCCAGGTAGGTCTTGACAGCAGAAGGCTCATGTTTCAGGCTGCATGTTGAGTGGGTATTTGCCTCTTTCCCAGGCTGATCAAGCTGCCTGCAGCAGCCTGTGGTATTTGAGTGAAATCAGTACTGGATGGAACGATTTCTTCAGGAAAATCTTAGAGACTAAGACTGCAGAGTGATGGGATGGGATTGTGGCTCTGGGGTCAAGCTCCAGCTCCTTAGGGTACTGATCTTGCTGGCTACATACAGCCTCCTGTCACCAGTGGTAACATAGGACCCGTCACAGTGCCTGCCTGCCGGGGTGGTGTGAGTGTAGGTCAAGAGCTCTGCAAGATGCCAAGGACAAGTGATGGTTGCTGCTCTCATGGGATTGTGGAAGGCCTGGTTTCCTCAGCTCAGGTATGGTTCCCTCATGGTTTGTGTGTGTGCGTGTGCGCGCGTGCGCGTGTGTGTGTATAGGGCGCATGTTTCCCTTGACTCCCAATTCCCTGAAGAAGGATGCCCACTACTGGGTCACTGTGGCCATCCCTGCCACTTTGCCCATTTTTTCTGGGCAGGAGGAGTGGCTTCTGGGGGTGAGGTTGCGGGGGGTCATGGAAGGGCTCACAGGCAAGTGCGGCTGTGTCCTTTTTGGGAATCTGCCTGTTTGTAGGAAGTACCTGGGCTTGTGGTGGAGAAAACGGTGCTTCATTTAGGAGGTTGTAATATGGAGTCCCAGTGTGGTGCTGTGGGCTAATGTGTCAGACTGCAGTCATTTGAATCACAAGGTCGGTGGTTCAAGCTCATCAGCTGCTCCTTGGAAACCCTATACAGGGTTGTGATGGGTCGGAACTGACTCGACGGCACTTAACAACAACAACAATAAGGCTTAATAAGAGCACTTGGGGGACAGTGGCAATTCAGAGATAGAATTCTTGCCTTCCATGCTGGACACGGGCTCAATTCCTGACCAGTACATTCACACATAGCTACCACCTGTCACTGGAGGATGGTTTGCTGCTATGAAGCTGAACACATTTCAGTGGCACTTCCAGGCTAAGACAGACTAGGAAGAAAGACCTGGCAATCTACCTCCAAAATCATCCTGTGAAAATTCAGTGGATCACAGTGGTCCAATCCACAATTGACCATGGTTATGGTGTAGGGTCATTCCGTTGTACCTGGGGTCGCCGTGAATGGGGGCTGTCTTGACGGAGGTTAACAATTTGTTGTTGTTGTTAGGTACCGTCGAGTGGGTTCTGACTCACATTCATCCTCTATAGAGTTTCAGAGGAGCGGCTGGTGGGTTTGAACCACTGACCTTGTAACTAGCAGTCCAGTGCTTATCCTACAGCACCACACCAGGACTCCTCGTTCCATTTCAATGGGTCTTGTCATTGACACAGCCCTTGTAAACGTTCATTCTCGCCAGCTAGGCTGGGATTGCTTCTATATCCGTGAACGCTACTCTCAGCTGCTGATGTTGGCTCACCTGATTATCTTCTGCTGTCTATAACAGGGATGCCATGAATGGGGGCCTGATAGTTTTTGTTATATGCCATCGAGTTGGTTCCCACTCACAGCAACCCTGTATAGGGTTTCAAAGAAGTGAAACACTAATAAGAGTGCTTGTGGCGCTGTGGGTTAATGCGCCAGACTACAAATCCCTTTGAACTGCAAGATTAGTGGTTCAAGGTCACTAGGTGCTCCTCAGAAACCCGATACAGGGCTGCTATGGGTCGGAACTGACTCGATGGCACTTAACATCAATATTGGCAACAGAGTTCTGGTGTGGTGCTGTAGAATAAGCACTGGACCACAAGGTCAATTTGAACCACAAGGTCGGTGGTTCAAACTCACCAACCGCTCCTCAGAAACTCTATACAGGGTCGCTATGAGTTGGAATTGACTTGATAGTACTTAGCAACAACAATATTGACAAGTCTCCTTGTCCACATTCCCGAGGTAGCTTCTCTAAGCAGATCTATCCTGTAAGAAAAGTGATGCTTTGATCGACACCAGCTTGGTTCTAATATCCTTCTCTCCTTTGCTCTTAAAATCCCCTACCATTTTTTTTTGGGGGGGGGGCGGGGGAGGGCAGTGTTAGTTTCCTCTCTATCACTGAATCACAGGTAACTGTTAGTTTCCTCTCTATCACTGAATCACAGGTAACAAACCCAAGCAGGCGTGACTCTTCACTCACCCAGGCGTGAGGTCTGTTTCCGCTTGATCTCCGTGAGTTTGGGTATGGGGTAGGGTCCGTAGCAGTGGGTAAAGATGACACAGAGCTGCTGGCTGATGACTTCGTTCTGGAAAAGAAAGAAAGAGCAGGGCACGTTGCTGGGGGCAGTGTTGGTTTTGTCACAGGAACGCAGCCCCCCGAGCGTATCTGTTGCCCAAAGTGTTGTTGCAGATTCCAAAGAAAATTCCCCCTGGACACCGCACATTCAGTTCCAGCAAGCCCTGGACTGATTGTCCACTCTCTAGTTCTCCCAGTTTTAAGGGTGACTGCTTAAGAAAAATGTAATTAAACCCTCCTCTCTCACCCTGGAGTCCCTGGGTGGCTAGCAAATGGTTAGCATACTCGGCTGCGAATTGGAAGGTTGGTGGTTTGAATCTACCCAGAGGTACCTTGGAAGAAAGGCCTGGAGATCTACACCTATAAACTCAGCCACTGAAAACCCTAGGGAGCACATTCTCCTGTCACACATGGGGTCTCCATGAGTCAGAGTTGACAACAACTGCTGCCGTAGCTCTCGCCTTAATCAGTTCATATCCTCTGGAGAGCAGATTTCTGTGACTCACAAAATGGACAATAAGTCCACCCCTCAAAACCAAATGATGCCTTTTCTCAATACTCCAAATTTCTGGAAGTTGCTAATTATCCTGAAAATAGCAGCACAAGTCCCCTTTGAGGAAGTGTGTGTGTCTCTATCAGCATGACACAGATGCTCCCAGATTCTGCTTTCTTATGCGCATGACTCCTGCATGCGGAGCTGCCTGGCATCTAGGCAAAGCAGGCTATGAGTCTGTAATCCAAACCTCTAGCTGCAGAGTGAGGCTCAAGGACGAAGGAACCTGTTTCTGGGATTGACCTGTCTTTGCATTGCTCCCCTGCAGACCCATACCGGAATCCTGGTGTGGTGCTGTGAGTTAATGCGCTGGACTGCAAAGTCAGTTTACTCCACAAGGTCGGTGGTTGAAGCTCATCAGCTACTCCTCGAAAACCTTATAGAAGTTGTTATGGGTCAGAACCAACTTGATGGCACTTAGCAACAAGACCTATGTCTGTTCATTAATCCCCTTATAACTCCAGGTATTACTTTGTCTCTCATACTTCAGACATATTGCAGGAGGGACCAGTTGCTGGAGAAGGATATCATGTTTGGTAAGGTGAAGGGTCAGAGAAAAAGAAGAAAACCCCCAGTGAGATGGATTGGCAGAGTGGCAGCATCAATGGGCTCAAGTGTGGCAATGATTGTGAGGTTGGCCCAGGACTGGGCAGTGTTTCATTCTGTTGTGCATAGGATCGCTATGAGTTGGTACCAACTCGATGGCACCTAACAACAACAACAACAACAACAACTACAGGTATGCAGAAGGGGAGAAGCAAATCAGTATTTTGTTGCATTTTATTGGGAGGAGTTGAAATGAAGGCTTGAAAGGTGGGTTAATGTGTTGGGCTGCAAGGTTGTTTGAACTGCAAGGTTAAGTGGTTCAAACTCACCAGTCGCTCCTTGGAAACCCTATACAGGGCCCCTATGAGTCAGAACTGACTTGACGGCGCTTGACAACAACAACAAAAAATGAGTAATAAAAGTAAGTTATAACACAAGTTTCCACCATGCTCCATTTCTGGAACTAAAACCCTTTATATACGAAGGGCCTTCAAAACAGTTTGTGGTGAAATGGTCTTTTCATTCCATTTTCCCACAGACTTTTTGAATCGGGCTACTAACCTCAGGGTCAGCAGTTCCAAACTACCAGCTGTTCCATGGGAGAAAGATGAGGTTTTCTGCTCCCATATAGATTTACAGCCTTGGAAACCCTGTACAGGGTCGCTATGAGTCAGAATCAACTCCAGGGCACATCACAACAACTCTCAGATTTGGATTAATGGATAAGTATAGCAAAAGGTCTGGAGTCCTGGTGTGGCACTGTGGGTTAATGCGCTGGACTGTAAAGTCGTTTGAACTGCAAGGTTGGTAGTTCAAGATCACTAGCTATTCCTTGGAAACCCTATACAGGGTCACTTTGGGTTGGAACCAACTTGATGACACTTAACAACAATAGCAAAAAGTCTAGAAAAATAGAATAGGTATCTTTGGGTGTCCTGGTGTAGTGCTGCAGGATAATGCACTAGACTACAATGTCGGCTTGAACTGCAAGGTTGGCAGCTCAAACCCACCAGACTCTCCTCAGAAACCCTAGACAGCATCGCTATGAGT
>NW_006408594.1:11717971-11720352 GCF_000296735.1 Chrysochloris asiatica
TGTGAGTGTTGATAGCTGATTGAACAAAATGAAGTCTTTGACTTCCTGATATTTGAGAATCACAGGTTTCAAGGACTGAAATTCGGTCTTGAGCTTGACCTGGACCCCAGATTATAAATGTGCCATTCAGAGTGTGCTCCATAGACAACCAACATCTGTACTTCCTGGGAGTTAATGTGAAATGGAGACCCTCAGTCCAACCTCATTGAGTCAGAATCTGCCCTTCAACATGCCCTGCAGGCGAGTCCCAGTCATGTTTATGTTTGAGAAGTGCTGTGTGGTAGGCAGAATTAATGTCCCTGAGAAGATCTCATGTCCTAGTCCCCCAGGGCTGTGAATAGGATGAGACACCATGTCTCGGTGTGTTACCTTACATGACAGATGAGACCTTGAACATATGGATTGTCATGAGATAGAACTCACCTGATGGTAACTGGTTTAACTGGCTAGAGTTTGCTTCAATTGAATCATATCTCATGAATGTCCCTTTGTAGATATTCATTGAGGACTGGCTGGTGAGTTTGAACTGCCGACCTTGTAGTAAGAAGTCCAGTGCTTATTCTACAGTGTCACCCCAGGACTCTCAGTAAGTACTAGTTGAGCATAAAGAAAAGGTAAGACCTGTTATCTGCAATATATGCTGAAAATTGTGTTATGAAAATTACTGGTATTAATTACCAGCACAAGGGTTTATCTAAAAAATCTGCTGGTAAGTCAGCCCCATCTAATCAATTCTGGGTGAAGTGATAAAAAGCCATTTTGTGGACTGGTGGCCCTAGGAAAAGCCTGCGCAGCCTCTAGATCCTTCTGTAGGTCTTATTATTATTATTGGTATTATTATTTGGCAGTTGCTGCCTACCAAATAATAATAAGCAACTCAACAGATGTCCTGCACTGCAGACCAAACAAGACAAGGCCCTCCTGACCTGGACCTAAAAACTGGGTCACCTCCTTCTAATGTCAGTATGGTATCATGTCACCTGAGAAATTAAGTATCAAGGCTGGCCAAGTCTGCTATGAATGGACAATTCTCAAATACTTCAGAAATTTCTGAGGAAACATAACTCCTCACTCCTAAAGTGTGGGCTGCGTGCAGACCTCCTTTCAAAGAGGACAGCATGGAAATAGAAATGATTCGCTTTAGAGAGAAGTCTGACAAACATGACCTCGGCCAGTTGATCAAGGTCAACATCAACAGTGTTGCTCATAATTTCTCTTGGTGTGTGATGAGAATGGCAATTGACCTCTATGGTCTTCCTCTCCACACCACATAAGCCCAATTTAATCATGAGGAAAGCTGCCACTCTCTTGTCAGTTTGTCGTGCTGCAGTGGCTTGCGTGTTGCTGTGATTCTGGAAGCTATGTCACAGGTATTTTAAATGCCAGCAGGGTCACCCACAGGTTTCAGCTGAGCTCCCAGATGAAAACAGAGGAGGAAGAAGGAGAGACAGACTACTTCTGAATATTTAGTCACTGAAAATCTTATGAATACAGTGGGACAATGTCAGCACCAGACTATTGAATACTACAACAGGATGAAGAGCACTAGAATATTGTCAGATACAGTGCAGGAAGCTGAGCCCCTCAAATTAGAACACATTCAAAATACAACTAGGGAAGAGTTGCTTCCGCAAAGTAGAGTTGACCATGATAATGTAAATGGAGTAAAGCCCATGGGACCTTCATTTGCTGATGGGGCACAACTCAAAACGAAGAGAAACAGCTGTAAACATCCACTATAAATCAGAACATGAAATGTATGAACTATGAATCTTGACAAATGAAATGGAACACATAAACATTGATATCCTAGGTGTTAGCTGAAATGGACTATTAGTAGTCATTCTGAACCTGACAATCACATGGTTCACTCTGCTGGAAATAACAAATTAAAGAGGAACGGCATCACATTCATCATCAAAAAGAACATGTCAAGTTCTGTCTTGCAGTACAATGCTGTCTGTCATAGGATAATATTCATATGCCTACAAGGAAGCCCAGTTAATACCATTATTACTCAAATTTATGAACCAACCATTAAAGCCAGTGATGATGATATTGAAGAATTCTACCAACTTCTTCAGTCAGAAATTGATCAAACATGCAATCAAGATGTATTGAAAATTATTGGTGATTGGAATGCAAAGGTTAGAAACAAAGAGGAAGGATCAGTAGTTGGAAAATATGGTGTTGGTGATAGAAACGATGCCGGAGATCGCATGATAGAATTTCACAAGACCAATGACTTCTTTTTTAAACATCATAAAAGACAACTATACATATGGACCTCACCAGATGGAATACACAGAAATCAAACTGACTACATCTGTGGAAAGAGACGGTGGAAAAGCTCCATATCATTAGCCAAAACAAGACTGGGG
>NW_006408594.1:11725877-11760456 GCF_000296735.1 Chrysochloris asiatica
TGCCAAAAGAACAAACAAATCTGTGTTGGAATAAGTACAGTCAGAGTGCTTCTTGGAAACCAAATGGCCAGACTTCGCGTCTCATACTTCAGACATGTTCTCAGGAGGGACCAGCCTATGTAGAAGGACATCATGTTTGCTAAAGTGGAAGTCCAGCAAAAGAGAAGAAGACCCTCAATGACATGAACTGGCACACTGGCAGCAGCAGTGGGCTCAAATGTAGCAGCAATTGTGAGGTTGGCACAAGACTGGGCAAGTGTCCTGTCTTGCTCTGCATAGGGTTGCTATGAATCGGTACTGACTCGATTACACCTAACAAGAACAACAATTATGAGAAAATACATCAATTTTACTGAAGGGGCAGCCTACAAAAAACATGGCGTAGTAATCCTCAAACTCATCAGGGAAAGTATGAGAAACTGATTCAGTCAAGAGGAGGCATGCCCATGAATGTTATGTACAACCTTCATGGGAATCTGAGACAGAAGAAGGCCATTCGGGAAAGACGTGGAAATGGGAATAAAGATAAAGACACATCATAATGAAACTCCTGGCAACTGAAGCCAAAGGAAAATGATTGAAAAAATTCTGAAATAAACACCACCTTACTTATTTGGGAAAAACAATTAGGGTGACAGCATATTTCTCATCAGAAACTAAGGAGGCTAGCAAAAAGTGGCAGGATATTGTCAAGTGCTGAAAGAAAAGAACTCTGAATCCAGTATCCTACATTCGGTGAAAATATCTTTCAGGAATAAAAGGGAAACCAGGCATTCTTAGATAAAGAAAATCTACGAGACTCTGTTAAACCAGTAGACCTACCCTACAAAAAAAGAAAAATGCTGAAGAACTTTCTCTAAGTGAAAAGAAAGGCTAAAAGAAGGAACTTTGGGACATCAAGAAGAAAGAAAGAACACAAAAAGCAAAAATATTGGTAAATACAGTGTGCTTTTCTTCTCCTCTTGAGTTTTCAGATAGCTTGATATTTCATGTAACAACTGTAACTGATGACAGTTCTAAATATTTGTAGGGAACACACTTTAGACAATTATAAATGAGAGGGGATAAAGGGGCTTAAAGGGAGTTAAGGTTTCTATACTTCACTTGATCTGATAAGATGAAAACTGTGCTAAGTTATATAGATATAATGTAATATCTGGAGCTTTTGAGTAAAGTGATACTCAAAAACAAAACAAGTGCTGGTCAGGGTGTGGAGTCTGGGACCCTCCTACATTGTTGGTGGGATTACAAAATGGTGCGACTACTGTGGAAAACAGTATGGTGCTGCCTCAGAAATTTGGAAACAGAAATACCTTATGATTGAGCAATTCCTCTACATAATATATATCCACAAGAAATAAGAGCCAGAACATGAGTAGATATATGCACACCGATGTTCATCACTATTGACAATAGCAAAAAGATGGAGACAGTGTAAATGCCCATCAATGAAAGAAAGAATAAACAAACTTTGGTACATAGACACAATGGAATACTTTGCAACATTGAAGAACAATGATCAATCTGTGAAACACCTCATAACATGGATTAACCTGGAGGACATTCTGCTAAGTGAAATTAGTCAATTACAAAAGAACAAATATTGTTTGAAACCACTATTATAAAAACGCAAAAAAAAAAAAGGTTTTCATACTAAAAGAAATATTCTTTGATGGTTACCAGGGGTGGGAGGGAAGGGAGAGCAATTCATTGGCTACACGGTAGACACATGGTAACTTGAGTGACAGGGGAGGGTAATATACGAGAAGAGGGAGGTTGACAGATAAATGATGAAAACAGGCAAAGGCACAGGGAGGTCTGGAAGGGCTAAAGGGGACAGAGGTAAATAGTGATATACACACAACCTTGGGACAACAGTGTTCTTCAAGTAGGTACACAGACAAATACACAGGCTTAATGGATGTGAGAGGAAGAGTGGGAGTATGCCCACAAATATAAGAGCTTGACAGAGGATATTTATACATGGGCATTTACCTTCCCTTCAAGCACAACTATGAATGTGATGGAGTACACAGCTGACAAAATGATGAAAACTTCCTAGATATTAGCAAACATCTTAAGGCAATGAGTTGCTGGGCCTGGGGGCTCAGGATCATAGTATCAGGGGACACCATGGTCACTTGCCATAACACAGTCCACAAAGACGATGCTCTACATCCTACTTTGGTGAATAGTGTCTGGGATCTTTAAAGCTCATGAGTAGCCATCTAAGGTACAGCTATTGGTCTCTCCATGTGTGGAAGACAGAAGAGTGATGAGAATTGAAGAGGACTGGAATCAATTTGTCCAGCAGACTAATGGAACATGTGAGCATCAGTATCCATGACTCTGAGACCAGAACATCTAGATGGTGCTCAGCTATCACTACTAACTGCTTTGAAAGGGATCCCATTAGAAGCTCTGGATAGAGAGGCAGAAAATGTGGAACAAAACTCAAAATTATATAAAAAACAAACAAGACCAGGCTTACTGGTTAGAAAGAGACTAGAGGATCCTGAGACTGTGGTTTAGACCCTTCAGGTCTAGAAAGGAACTTATCCTCCTGACCCAATTTTCAGCCAAGCAGTAGATTGCTGTCAAGGAGCTCTGGTAGTGTAGTGATTACAAATTGGGCTGCTAACCTCAGGGTCAGCAGTTTGAAACTACCAGCTGTTCTGTGGAAGAAAGATGAGGCTTTCTGCTCCTGTAAAGATTTACAGCCTCAGAAACCCTGTGCAGGGTCGCTACGAGTCAGAACCGACTCCACAGCACATAACAACAACAACAACAGTAGATAGCTGCATAGTTGAGAGAACAGTAACACTAGGAAGCTAAGCTCACCATGGAATGGTCAGTCATTCAAAATCAAAAGAGCAACATTTTCTTAAGGACGAAGTTGAGAAGGGATGGGAAGATGGGTGGACTAGAAATAGGAATCAAAGGGAGGAAGCAGGGTAACTGTTTTCACATGGAGGGGACTACTGTCATTGAGATGAAACAAAGGGTGTGATTTGTTGCATGTAGAACTGATGATCTTGTCTGTAAACCTTCACTCAATGTGCACCAAAAAGTTTTTTAAAAATCTCAAAATACTACAGTAAATCAAAATGAAATTCTATAGAAAGTACAGTAAACTTACAAGAAGGTCAGAAAAAGCTATAGACACAGAGAGGGAAGGAGGTTAGGAGAGAGAAATGGAGAAAGAGAGAGAGAAAGTAAACTGAAAAGAAAAAAGACATACTTGAGCCCTAAAATATCAACAATTGCATAAAATGTAAGTGGTCTAAACAGACCAAAAAGACAGAGATTGGCAGGGTGGACAGAAAGGCCAGCCATAAGCTCTCTGAGAGCACAACGGCTCCATATGATAAGCACTGGACTGTAAACCAGAAGGTCTGTGGCTCGTCCCTGCCACCACTCAGAGGGAGAAAGATAAGGTTTACTGTTCCCTCAAAGATTTAAAGCTTCGCAAGCGCTATAGCAGGAAGCTATGAGTCAGAATCAACTCGATATCATTTAACAACAAAAACTAAGCTCTCTGTAAGAAGCCCCTTCAATTATTATATGTTGTTAAGTGCCACTGAGTTGGCTTTGACTCATAGCGACCTTATACAGGGTTTACAATGTTTTTCTTTCTTTGTTAATCTTTGAGCGAGCAGAAAGCTTCATCTTTCTCCCACACAGTAACTCATGGGCTCAAACTGCCAAGCTTGTGGTTCACAGTCCAGTGATTATCCTATAGCTGGGATGGGGAACCTTTTTTCTGCCAAAATTCATAATATCATTCATGGGCCATACAAAATTAACAACCTAAAGATTAGCCTGCTATATTTGGTCCAACATTTAATTAACTCACCCCTAATGTGGTCAGTTTGAACCATAAGGTTGGCAGTTCAAACTCACCAGCCATTCCTTGGAAACCCTATACATGGTAGCCATGAGCCAGAACCTAGTTCAGAGCATTCAACAACCACAATAACAATACGATGGCTGGAACTGATTCTGAGGATCTTATATAGCCCACAGGCTAGACATTCCCCACCCCTGTCCTACAGGCATGTAGAAAAAAAGAGAAAAAGATGTATCATAAAAACAATAAAAAAGCAAGCAGGAGTGGCTATAAAGTATACATCAGAACACAAGAGAAGGTCATTATATAATGAAAAAGGGTCAAGTCACCAGTAAAACAAAGCAATTTTATATGTGTAAGCATCAAATAACAGAGTTTTAAATGCAAGAAGCAAAAAATCTGAAAGGACAAATAGAAAAATCTAGTTTTATTTGGCAACTTCAGCATCCCTTTTTCAGCAATTGTTAGAACTAGACAAAAATAAGTAGGATATAGAACTTGACAACACTGCCAACCAAGAAGAGATTACTGAGCTTTACAGAACATTCCATCCAACAACAGCAAAATGCATATTATTTTCACGTGTCCACGGAACACATTCCAAGATAAAACATGCTACGAGTCATAAAACAAACCTCAAAAAATTTAAAAATGATTGAAAAGTGTGTGTAATCAAACTAGAAATCAGCCTCATAAAGATAACCAGAAAATCTTCAAACCTTTGGAAGCTAAACAACATATTTTAAAAATAATGCATGGGTCAATGTGGAAGTCTCAAAGGAAGTGAAAAAAAATTGCATGAAGCTGAATGAAAATGAAAATACAGTGTATCAAAGTTAGTGGAACACAGCTAAGTGGCGGTGGTGGTGTACTGTGGAGTCAGTTCTCCTCAATGACCCTGTATAGGGTTCCCGAGGTTGCAAATCTTTATGGGAGCAGAAAGCCTCATCTTTCTCCCACCTGGCAATGGGTAGATTCGAACTGCTGACCTTGTAGTTAGCAACCCAATTCGTATAGCACACTATGAGTTGTTGTTAAGTACCCTGTATAGGGTTTCCAAGGAGTGACTAGTGAGTTTGAACTGCCAACGTTATGGTTCAAAATGACCTTGCGGTCCAGTGCATTATCCTGTAGCACCACACCGCTATCAAATGTATAGTACCCAATGCATATATATGAATTAAAGTTGCTAAACTTTCACCTCACAAACCTGGAAGAAGAGCAAAATAAACAGCAAAAAAGCAGAAGGAAAGAAATAATAAAGAGGAGAAATCAATGAAATAGACAAGAGGAAAAGAACAGAAAAAAATGATGAAACAGAGAGCTAGTTCTTTGGAAAGATCAGTAAAATTGACAAGCCTCTAGCAAGACTGATGGAGGAAAAAAAAGACAACGAAACAAATGACCAATATCAGGAAGGAGCCCTGGTGTGGCACTGTAGGATAATCACTGGACTGCTAACCACACAAACCGTAACGTCAGCAGGTGAAACCCACCAGCCGCTCTCAGAAACTCTATTCAGGGTTGCTGTAATCAGAACTGACTCAAAGACACACAACAACTATCAGGAATGAGACAAGGAATATCACTGTAGCCCCTTGCAGGATATAGAATGGATAATAAGGGAACACTATGAAAAACTCTATCCCCAGATGTTTAATAGCTCTGGACC
Source organism: Chrysochloris asiatica (assembly GCF_000296735.1). Lineage (NCBI taxonomy): Eukaryota > Metazoa > Chordata > Mammalia > Afrosoricida > Chrysochloridae > Chrysochloris > Chrysochloris asiatica. The sequence goes on from NW_006408594.1 coordinate 11,731,400, forward strand.
AATTTCTCAAAAAACATGAGCTACCTCAATTCACCCAATATAAAATATATAATCTGAAAAGCCCTTTTAACTACTAATTCTGTAGGATAAGCACTGAACTGCTAAGTTACAGTTTAAATCCAACAGATGCTCTGTGGGAGAAAGAGGAGGCTTTCTGCTCCAGTAAAGATTTACAGTCTGGAGGGAGAATAAAAAATGCTGTCCAGTTCTGGCTACTCTGACCTCCCAGCATAGACTGACTTAGTGGCTGCAACGTGGGTTCAAACACAGCAAGGATTGTGACGACGGCACACGACCAGATGGTGTTAGCATCTGTTGTATATAAGGTCGTTATGAGTCAGAACGGACTCAGTGTAATCTAACAACATAATAGCATTTTCCAGTATAACAATTTCAGAGGACAGAGCACTGAAGTTCTTTCTCAACTCTCTGGATTTCCCTGCGATCATGTCTCCAGTCTACTTTTTATTGCAGGAGTATCACCCATGTATGGAGAAAGCTTGACTTCTTTGTTGTTATTAATTGCCATCCGAGTCAATAACAGTGCTTTATTGTTGGCCATCTTTCGAGGCCTACCAGCTGTTTCGTGGGAGAAAGATGAGGCTTTCTGTTCCCGTAAAGATTTACAGCCTCGGAAACCCTGTACAGGGTCGCTATGAGTTGGAACCGACTCCATGGCACATAACAACAACAACTGTTGTTAAGTGCCATCGAGTCGGTTTAGACTCAAACAAGGCAGCCACTGGCCATTTCTTGCCTTTCTTTAAGCCTATGGACTTGGTGTGAAATACTGCATTTTACCAGTAGGGGTCGCCATTAAACCCTCTGAAGGAGGGCACTTTTTGAACCACCATCTTTCCAGACTGTACTCATCCTGGGTTCTCCCACTCACTCCACCTCTCTTTTCCAGAACCAATAAGGCTACCAGGGAGCTGGTGCTTCTCCACATCGTCTTCTCTGCCTCCCAGCTGCTGCAGCCAGAGCTGTTGGTGACCCTTCAGGGACCTTACTCTCTTGTTAGACACTGCAGTACCGGACACAAGCTTTTACAACTCCTGCTGGCCCACCAGACACCTACCTTCCTGGAGCCCCAAGGCTCTGGGGACCTGGTGAGCCTCAGGTAGTCTTTGATCCACTGCTGAGAAATTGCCTTTCCATCCCAGATACTCTGAATCTGAATTTACATTTTTACAAGATCCCCAGGTGATTCTCAGGTAGACATAAGAGCTTGTTAAAATGTAGATTTTAAAGGCAAATTCTCAGCAGATGGTCCAGCATTAATGAGCCCATTTGAAGCCCTATATTGGGGTGCAGCAGATAAAATGGTGGGCTGACCTCGGAATTCAGCATTGCTGTAAAATTGTCTCTAGTGGCCATCAAGTCAATTTCAACTCATGGCAACCCCATGTATGTCAGAGCAGAACTGTGCTCCACAGGGTTTCCCATGGCTGACTTTTTGCCAGCCTTTTCCTTCTGAGGAGCCTCTGGGTAGACTAGAACCTCCAACTTTTCAGTTAGCAGTCGACCACGTGAACTGTCTACACAATCCAGGGATATTGTCAAATGACCTCCTTGGAATCAAAATCCAGTCTAATTTCCACACCAGGGACTATAAATGATTGGAACAACATGTATTCATGGGTTGAGGGTGGTTTGGAGTCTGCAGCCTATAGATTCTTCCTACCATGGGCTCAGGTTCTGATATTTTGTATCTAGTGAAATGTCCAGGCTGTTTCAAGCCATGGCTCAAGGCAAAATGAAATACAGTGTTAGAAGCTGGGAACCTGTCTCCCCGCTTGGGGGTAGTGATGGGTCGGGTGGTAGAGTCATGGTTAAGTGTTGGTCACTTGGCTCTGACTCATAAAGACCCTGTGTAGGGTTACCCAGTTTATATATCTTTGTGGGAGCAGAAAGCCTCATCTTTTTTCTGCGGGATAGCTAATGGGCTTGAACCCCTGATCTTGTGGTTCTATTTCTTAGTCTGGGAGCTGAGTACATGGGTAATTTACTTTGTGAGAATTCATTAGCAGTATTGGATAGCCCAAAAGCAAGGTAAGCACAGGCTTGCTTGGGCTTACTTACTAATCTGTAGTGGGCAATTTCACATGTTTTAACCACAGCAAAGATTCTGTTTCTTGGTATGGTTGGAACCTGCCTCTTTCTCAACCCAACAGCGCCTTCTTACAATAAAGAATTTCAGATTTGCAATCCTTGACAGGGGCAGAATAAAACATGTGGTGAAAAACAGGTGTAACTGTTCACTACAGATTAGTAAGTAAGCACAAGAAAGTCTGTGTTTACCATGACTATTGTGACTTGCCTGTTTTGCACTGTGGTCATGATTTGGTCACTTTTATGTGATGATTCATCTAGTGGATTATGAGTTGGGCTGCTAACCGCAAGATCTGCAATTCAAACCTACCAGCGGCTCGGCGGAAGAAAGATGAGGCTTTCTGCTTCTGTTAAAGTGTATAGCCTCGGGAGCCCTATACAGGGTTGCTATGACTTGGAACTGACTGAGTGGTACACAACCACCACCACCATGTTATATTATATGATATATATTCACAATAAAGGAGTCTTGGTGTGGCACTGTAGGTTAATGCTCTGGACTGCAAGTTCGGTTTGAACCACAAGGTCGGTCGTTCAAGCTCACTAGCTGTTCCTGGGAAATCCTATACAGGCTTGCTATGGGTCAGAGCCAACTTGACAGCACTTAACAACCACATCAAATCACAATAAAGTTTACTTCAACAATCCACAGATTCGGTTTACTTTATACACAGGATGTCTCAGCAATTTCTGGAATTTAGTCCACAAGAGATTTAAAATAAAAAAGGAAGAGAGAACACCAGATTTGAGGGGCAGACCTACCAGTGTTTTCCACTAAGATGTCGCTGGTAAGTTCATTTCAATGAAAATGAAAACCTTTTTATTTTTTATAAAATAAAAATGAAGAGGCAGGAGAGGGTTGCTTTGCTTTTGAAATACTTCCAGCAGGTTCCGTTCTTTTTAGAAGGGCCGAGGCTCATTACCCGAGGGCCGGCACACCTGCTCCCATGTTGGTCTCAGTGGGGCTCAACAGCAGCCCCCAATCCAGCCCCCAGGAGGCCTGGAGACTGTGGGCCAAGAACAGGTGATAATGAGAACACCTAAGGCAGCTAGCCCCCTTTGCACAGAGGTCTGGGGCTCCAGGTGAAGAACTACGACGCAGCTGCAGGGACGACGCTGCCATCTGGGGAAGGGGGCTCACGTTCCTGCCTCGCTCTCAGCAGGCAGCCCTCCCTCCAGGGCTAGGAACGGAACCCACTCAACCCTTTTGTTTCAGAGGCCAATCTCCCTGGAGAATTCGTAGGTTCCGTTGTCTTAGAAGGAACCTGGTGGTGCTTCACTGCTAACTGACAGGTTGGTAGTTCAAACTCACCCAGAGACTTTGGAAGAGAAAGACCTATCTGCTCCCGTAAAGGGTACAGCCAAGAACATCTTAAAGGGCAGTTCAACTCTGACACACGGGCTTGTTAAGTTGGAATGGATTCTGCAGCACCCAGTAACACAGCAACAGCAACAAGACCTTAGAAGACACCAGCGTTCCGCAAAACCTGTTCAGTGGCAAAGGAGTCTGAGACCTGGCTGGCTGCCATCCTGACTCTTCCACTGACCAGCTGTGTGATTTTGGCATGTTATTTAGCCTCTTTGTGCCTCAGTTTCCCCATAAGTTGAATGGGGACAAGAATAGTACCTACTGCAAAGGTTGATTTTGATGATTAAAGGAGTCAATATTTAACAGGAGCTTAGACTAGTGCCCTAGTCTGGCAACAGCTTCATGCCCGCTAGTACGCATGAGTCCAACCCAGTGGTCATTATGCTAACCTACCTCACCGAGAGTTTTCTATATTTGCACCGGCCCTCTACTTTACTAAACATGATGTCCTTTTCTAAGGAATGTTTGTTTGTTTTTTAATACGTTTTTATTGTGAATTGAGTGATAGTATACATGGGAGAACATCGGCTTTTTACTTGTCGTTTCTTGCAATGATTACAATTCCCTTTGTACATCATTATTCAGCAGTATTTGCTTCTATTCCTTCTGTTTTTTGTTTGTTTGTTTTTTTGGTGATGGGGGGGATGTACCCCAAAACACTTGAATATATAATCATTTAAGCAACTGAAGAGCACATTCTGCAAGCCTGGCCACCAGCACTCAGCCTTTCTCTTTCCATGAGTCTAGAGTCCTCAGCGGCTCTCTCTCTGTGTCCTCATCTCTACCTCCATCTATGTTGTTGTTGTTGTTAAGTGCCGTTGAGTCGGTTCTGACTCATAGCGACCCTGTACAGGGTTTCCGAGGCTGTAAATCTTTATGGGAGCAGAAAGCCTCATCTTTCTCCCGTGGAGTGGCTGGTAGTTTTGAACTGCTGACCTTGTGGTTCGCAGCCCGATTCATAACCACTACGCTACTAGAGCTCCTTACCTCCATCTATAAAGATTGTTATATTTTACTTTAAAATAACCTCAACCCCCGTGTCTTCAGTCAGTGTATTATAAAAAGATTCCTAAAAGGAGACGCTCAGCGAATTCCTTTTGTGAAGTGGGGATCAAGGCGCCACGGTAGAGAAATCTGTGTACCTCAATGTTATCCCATGGGGTGGAGCTGACCTTCAGCATGTCCATCCTAGTACCGCAGTGCTGCGTGTTCAGGGTGAATAATATCCCCGATGAGGGGTGGGTTTCTGCACAAGAACCTCTGGGATTACTGCAGCTGCCAAATACCCTAGTGAGGCCATTTTTATTATACAAATCACTTATTTTTAGGGTATTGTTCATTTGATTCTTGCAACCACCCTAAGAGATTAGTATACATTGACCCTTTTCAGATGGAGAAAATAAGACAGAAGGAAGGGTAAATAAATAACTTGACTAGGGACATATGGCTAATAAGTGGCAGAGCCAGGATGTGAACCCCTGAAGTTTGGTTCCAGAGGCCATGCTTTCAACCACTGAGCTATGTCGTCCCTAGAAGCCCAGGGGCTATGTGATGGTCAGTGATGCCAATTTCCCAGAGACTCTTAGACTGATCCTCCTTGCGGCTTTTCATAGTCACAAGGTTGGGATACTTGCCATGACCTCGCCTTGCCCTTAGCCATCTGTTCTAATGGTTGGTAGGGGGAATGAGTATGCCAAGGCCATTCACTCTCTAAGTTCTCCACCAACATAGACCTACCAGCAGGGGTGGAGTGCTTGTATCTTATTGTTCAATGAATGACCCTGAAGCGACTTAAGAATTCATCTGAAAATAGTCCAAGAGCTGGCCTGGCGTTTGGAAGGACCGTGGCTGGTGATATCACTAGGGTTGGTAGGGTTGGTATCACCCAGCGGGGTGATTCACAGTGTCTGTGCCCCCTTTCCCACCTCCACAAACCTCCTCCTGCACCAGACCATGACGATACAGAATCCTTAGTCATGTTTACTCACAATTTTATCACAGAAAAATACGTGATCTGAAGTCCTGGTGTGGCACTGTGGATTAATGTGCTGGACTGCAAGGGCAGTTTGAACTGCAAGGTTGGTAGTTCAATCTCACCAGCTGCTCCACAGAAACCCTATATAGGGTCGCTATGGGTCAGAATCGACTCGATGGCACTTCACAACACCAATATGTGATATAGTTATAAATGCTTATGTGCAATATTTCTTAGATTATGTAAGTATTTCTGGTGTGGTTCTATAGTATAAGCACTGGACTGCTAACCACAAGGCCAGTGGTTCAGATCTACTAGTCGCTCCTTGGAAACCCTCTACAGGATCACTATGAGTTGTAATCGACTTCATAGCACTTAACAAAAATGTGGTTTTGTGAAATCTTCCTACATTGAATTACATTGTTAGTTACCTTATCAGTAACTAAGCAGAAGCCTTTTTTGATTTTCCTCCTTCTTTTACTTTAATTACTATTTTATTTTCATAAAAATTGTGAATATAAGTTCACAAATACTAATTACTGCAATATTCTAGCTTAAACACCAGAAAATATATAAAAATCAGTGACTATAAAAGAAAGCATCAACAGAAGATGGAAGGAATACACAGAGTCACTGTAGCAAAAGGAAATGGTTAATGTTCAACTGTTTTAAGAGGTAGCATATGATCAAGAGCCAATGATACTGAAGGAGGAAGTCCAAGGTGCATTGAAGTAATTGGCAAAGAACAAGGCACCAGGAATTGATGGAATAAAAATTGAAATCTTTCAAGAAAGTGAGGTGGCACAGGAGACACTCACTTATCTCTGCCAAGAAATTTGGAAGACAACTATCTGTTGTTATGTGCCACTGAATGGATTCTAACTCATAGCTACCCTGTCTGTATAGGGCTTTTGAGGCTTTTAAATCTTTCTGGGAACAGAAAGCCTCATCTTTCTCCTGTGGACTGATTGATGGGCTCGAACCACTGACCTTGTGGTTCACAGTCCAGTGCTTATCATATGGAGCCACTGTATTCCCTAACCATAAGCATATGAGAAATGTTTTTGATGGATTCAAAGCAATCCTGTAGAACACAGTGGAACCCCCTGAGGGTTTCCGAGACCGCAAATCTTTCTGGCCACAGACTGCTTCATCTTTGTCCTGTTGAACCATTGACCTTGTGGTTAGCAGCCCAATGCTTAACCAGCTGCACCCCAGGGCTCCTAACTAACTATAGGTCTGTTTTTAGAAAAAAAAACAACCCATTTCTGCTAAAGTTCTGCACAAACATTGTATAGAGGAGAGTGGTTTTGCTGTTGTCTCCTCTGACATTGTTCCCAGTTCTTGTGTGGTATCCCTGTGCGCCGGGAGTGAGGTGTCAGTAGGAATGAGGCAAAGGCCTCTGGGGGAGCGTGAATCTCAAGAGGTCAGAGCTAGAATCATCCAACCTTCTCTACCTGAAGCGCCTTGCTCCCTGGCCTGATTTTCCAGAAATCTTGGCTGGACCTGTCTTCTCTTCATCCTGGGAGCATCTCTCACTTCCTCTTTCTGGTGGGTTCCTATCCATCCATCCAGGTCTGCTCCAGCCTCAGCACCTCACAGCCCACCCTCCTCTTTCTCCTCCTGAATTCCCACACCTGGCACAGCTGGCGCCACCCAATCGAGCATCATTTTGTTTATTAACTACATTAGACACTGGTGGGGCACATGCGTTAAATCTCCTAGCTCTAAAGCACGTTCATGGGTTAAAAAATGACTTTCTGTGTTTGTTTGTTTTTTGTCACCTGTACCCACGTGCCTTGGGACACAATTGCCAGTTTGTCAGTTGCCTTAGGGTCAAGTGTGACTTACAGCACTCCCATGAGTGTCAGAGTAGAACTAGATTCCATAGGGTTTCCTTTTCTTTCTTTCTTGTATTTTAAACTTCTCATTATGAACTGGGTGAAGGTATACAGAGCAGATCATCAGTTTTACATCTGACAATTCACATTCACACGCCTGGTTTCATCTTAGTGACTTCAATCCCTCAGTCCATTACTGATGTCACGTCCTCTCCGTATTTCCTGTGGTCACTCCTACTTTCCTAACCCTTCTAACTTTGTCTTTGATAAATGCTGCCCTTTTGATCTCAAATGGCTGATTATTCTACGGGGTGCTGCTGTGTTTTGTTCCCCTTATAGATAAATCTATTGTTTGACTTAAAATTGAGCTATGGGGGTAAGGTCAGTTCCGGAGCTGAAGGAGGAGGAAGGCCCATAATCATAGCGGTTCCATCTGTTTCTATCCAACTAATGAGCCTGGTCTTTTTATGATTTTGGGTTTTGTCCAACATTTTCCTGAGGTCTCTATCTCTATCTGAGACCTTCTAATGTGACACCTTTTAGAGCAGTTGGTACTGGTAGTCAGGACACCATCTAGTTCATTATGTCCCTTAAGGTTTTCAGTGTCTGATTTTTCACAAGCAAATCACCCGGCATTTCTCCCAAGATACATCTGGGTGATTCTGAACCTCCCACCAATCAGTAAACAGCAGAGTCCTGTAACTGTTGGTAACACCAAGGGGCTTGGATGCTCAGTGAAACAGCTGCCCAGCCAATGGTGCCACGAGTGAGCTCCCACCAAAGAGGGGCCCACTCAGACCTACAACCTTCCAGCCTTGCTCTCAGCCCACAACCACAACGTCGCCAAACCCTTGTACCTTGCTGGCTTTCAAGATCTCGAACATCAGGGGCAGGCCTTGGGTGATGAGCTCCTCTGTATATTCTTCCTCCTGGATGGTCTTAAACTCCTTCAGTAAGCACTGGATGAGGGGCCGCCGGTGCTGCTGGAAGGCGACCCGCAAAGACTCCAACCACGTGTGCAGAGTCCATGGGACACCTGGAATTGGGGGGGGGGGGGGGGGGGGGGCAGGGGATGGGGGGCGTTGGGAGGGGGAGGGCAGAAAACAACCAAAGGGGGGAGCACGTTTTTATCTGAAAGTTGGCCTTCCTTCAGGACGTTCCCAAATGATGAGACCAATGGACTGATTTCCCATGAATTGCGTCAGTGTTGGTTTTTTGCCACCCAAAAGACTTGTACCAGTTGAAACGCAAGATTGTAATTCAATAGTCTGAACGAGGAGTGTCCATTTCTACACCAGAGTGACGTTATTAGGGGCTCACTGGGGAGAAGCTGGAATTATAATGCGTCCTATCTGCATGTTATATCCTTCGGAGTTCTGAGTTGGTTTGTCTCCATCCTCTCTATTTTCTTTGGCAACAGAAGCTCAGGGAGAGGGGCTTGCCTTGGACCAGGTGGCAGGTCCAGGCCCAGATGAGGGTTTACATCCCCTCCGCGCATGTCCCTGTTGCCTGCTCTGCTCGGACGAATATTTACATCCAAGCGAGATGACACAGGAGACTACTGCTGCTGTTCCCATGTGAAAACAATATTTCCACCTGCAGATACTTCATCAGGTCTTCCTCCTTAATAGCAGCCTCTCCAGAAGCTGATTGCTGTAATTTGCTTCTCTCCTCTCCAGGCGAGACCCAAATGAGAGACAGCACATCTCCTGACTGTTTAAACAAGGACACCATTCAGCATTGAGCTAGAGTAGTGCATCATGTAAAATAAGCTCTCGGGGCCATGACAGAAGCAAACCACATACTAAAGAGCCACTCCCTGAAGAGGCTAGCTTCCAGAACAAGGTCAGGAGGTCTCTCTCCAGACCCTCAGCCAGGCTCGGTCTGCCACACCCTGCTCTGTGGGTGGCCGCACATTGACTAGAACCTGCTACAAACGCCACTACATTGGTGGAGACCAGACTAGCCCCAGAGCCCACACCCAGAGGAGAAGGCTCTGGGTTCAGTGGCTTTGCCTGAGGCACAGGGAAGCACTTGAGGAGGAAGGAGGCCTGAGAGAGAAGGGAAGGCCTCACCCTGATTTCTCCATGGGGTCAGATGCTCTGAGGTAGCGATCCCCAAACACTGGAACCATCTGGGATGATTGTTAAATATAGAGATTTCCAGCCTGTATCCATGCCCTCGATGGCAGAGCCTCTGGGTGCAGGACCTGGCATTCTGGGTGCCCCATGAGCTCCCCCAGGTGATGTGTGTTCATGACTCAGGGTCCCGAGTGTGGGCATCATGGGAGGATGAACTGAGCATGAGCTGCTGCCTTGGAACTGCCTTAGCCTGAAATTGCTCCAACATATGAATGAGCCCCAGTTGGGTGTGTGTGTAAGTGTATGTGTTCTCTGTGTGCATCTGTGTAAGTGCATGCATGCATGTGTGTACATGTATGCGGTTATGTGTATAAGTGTGTATATGTGTAAACGCACATGTGTATAACTGCATGTATATGTGCATATGTGTACACGTGCAAATGTGTGTGTATGTTTATGTGTGTAAGGGTGGGCATGTGTCGTGTGTACATGTTTATGGAAGTGTGTATTTAAATGTGTCTGTACATTCACACATGTGTGTCTTTGAGTGGTGTGTGTACTGAGGGTATGTATGTGTGTGTGTGCATGCAAACATATGCATCAATGTATATGCACATATACATGGTCATATATGTGCATGTGTTCATATTTGTGTGTTTTTGCATGTGTATGTGTTTGTATATGCACTTATGTGTGTGCACGAGTGATGTGTGTATTGAAGGTATGCATGCATGGGTGAATGTGCATGCACACATGTGTATGTATATGTGCACATGTGTGCATGTACAGGTCTATGTGCCTGTGCATATATGGGTGTATGTTGTTGTTGAGTGCCATTGAGTCAGTTCCGACCCACAGCAACCCTGTAAAGGGTTTCTGACTTGCAACTGGTGAGTTTGAACTGCCAACCTTGTGGTTCAAATTGACCTTGCAGCCCAGTGCATTAGCTCAGAGAGCCACAGTAGGACTCTGTATGGGTGTATAAACATGTGTATGCACAGGAGCATGTGCACACATGTATATATGTATGGGTACATGTACATATCTATGTACCTGCACACATACATGCACAGGCTCATAGGCATGCATATATATGCGCATGCATGAATGCATGCACACGTGCACACACATACATACATGTATACACACCCACGTGCAACACATGGCTGTGTGCCCTGTATAGGCATGTGTGGGTTTATATGTGTGTATATATGTACATACATGGGGCATGTATGTACATGCTATAGTGTACAGACACGTGTGCTCATGTGAATGCATATGCGCACACATACATGTCTATGTGGTTGGTGTATATGCATGTATGGGTGTATACATGCATGGGCATATATGTGTGCACATATATGTGTATGCATGGCTGCATATGCATGCATGGACACATGTATGGCTGTACATGCAGATGTGCGCACACATATGTGAATGTATGGATGCATATGTACGCACATGCGTACATAAGTGGGCACACATGTGCACACACAGGCCTTGTGCCTGTGTGTATGCATGTATGGGTGTATATGCATGCATATATATGTGTATGTATGGATGTACATATGAATGAGTGCATATGCACACGTGCGTATGTAAAGAGGCACACATGTGCACTTGCAGGACTATGTGCTGGTGTATATGCATGCGTGAGTATATACGTGTATACACATGTGTATGCGTGACTGCAAGTGCATTATGTACACACATATGGACATAACATGCACACACATGCACATGTGCATGTACAGGTCTATGTACCTGGGCACGCATGGGTAAACACATGTGCACATATATATGCTATCTGGGTGCATGTGTGTGTGTTCGTGTGTCCTAAAGGCATGGCAGCTGCGCCATGCCCCATGGTGGAGGGTGCCCAGACTGACCTATGCTCCTGATATCAATTGTGACATCCACGTATCCATGCTCAGCGCTGTGATACATGGCCTCCCTCAGGGCTCTCAGTTTGGCCTTGCTGTTGCGGCTGGCACACAGGGGGGGCGGGGCTGTCTCCGCTAGGTCAGTCCCCTCGGCCAGAATCTCCTCCAGGGACAGGATATCACTCTTCTCCTTCTCTGGTTGAGCGAGCAGTTTGCGGAACACATTCCTGTCAATCATAAACCCAGAGAGGAAGACACTCAGAGATGGAAGTGGCTCTGCTGGGGCGAGGGCAGGGGGGTTGTTGCTCAACCAGGCTAGGGGTGCAGGGAGGCCAGTTGGGACAGGAAGTGACCAGATCAACTCTGGGGTAGTGGTTTCAGAGGCCTGATCCCATACCGGGGCTCCATTCAGAGATTAAGGCCTTGCTTCCTCTTGGGCAGTCTGGAGCTAACCGATGTCCTCAGTGATGAAGACCTACATCCATGGGTCTGCATGCCCGGCAGAGTGGACGTGCTCTACTAAGGTAACGCGTCTTAAAATCATCTCGAAGGAAACTTACAGGGGAAGTGACCAAACCTCAGGGTCTATGTGATGTTCTAAATGGCTTGACCACAGCTGGATGTGATGTACTCTGGTCAAGACTGGCCAAGTTTCCTTGTGAGGTTAAAGCTGGCCGAATATGGGAAAACCACACCTGTCTACTTGACAGATGTGCATGGTGTGAGGTGAGTTCAGCAGAAAAGCTGGAAGACCATCTGAGGCCTCCCCAGCCAGGCCTGGACCACTCACGCTGCCTTGTGGCCCTGCATCCAGAGATGCAGTAGGTCTGGGGCAGGCCTGGGAATCTGCATTTTTAACAAGCACCACTTGGGATCTTTTGCCTTTGGCCCATCCTAGCCTACCTGTGTCCGTGGGCTGCGGCCTGGCTGAAAGAGTTCATATCACCCTGGGGGGTTGTAGAAATTCCATTTCTGTACATGGTTCCTATCAGGGGGTCAGCGCCACGCTCCAACAGCAAACTAACCAGCTCAAAATTTCCTGCAAGCCCAGAGAAGGGGGTTTTATAAGAGCATAAAGAAAATATATAGTCATAGGCACATCAAGGGCCAGGACCCTTGTCAGGATGAGAATCAGCAACTCTTACCTACAGCGGCTGCAAGTTGGAGGGGCGTTTCAGAGTAGTTTTCTTCCCCATGTTCCACAGAGCCTTCGACCTTGGCCCCAGCATCCAGTAGGAGCTGTGGAGGAAGAGCAGCCATTGAAATGTTTCAAAGACATGCAATGGGAAAAGCTGTCAGTCAAGGATGGCTGCCGATTCAACACCCGCGGAAACCAGGGAGACGCCAATGCCCTGTCCCTCCCTCTGGGTCAGAGACCACGTGCACAGAACTGGGTGGTAATTGTACCTCCGAGGAAAAGCTCAGAGCCTCTTGCATGCCTAGAAGCTTTAACTACTCGGAGGTTGGCCCACCAACAATGGCATCAGCAGCCCCTGGGAGCTTGTTAGAAATGCCGACTCTCCAGCTCCACCCCAGACTGACTGTGTGAGTCTGCAGTTTAGCAAGCTGCCAGGGTGATTTGTATGCACACCAAATATTCTAGCAGCCCTGAGGTAGCAGCCCTTGGCACAATAGGACTGGATGATTTCCTTCTTGGGTTGGTCAAACAAAGCCATCAGAGTGATCTCTTAGAATCACTGAAGCTCAAGAGAACCAAGGACTTTGAGAACTACCCGGCCACTAACCCGCGAAAAGAATCTCTTCTAGAACACCTGGGATGGCCCTGAGGATAGTTTAGTAAATGCTGAGAGTCCCGGCCAGCAAGATCAAGTAACAAAGCAGACGAATGAACTTCTGGAGATTTTGCTTGGAATGAATCCATTCTGTGCATTCCCTAAGATGTCTGGACTTCTTAAAGGCAGAGGTTCCATCTAGGCCAGCTCTTGCTCAGTGGATTGCTGTCAGCACCCCCCTGTAAAATGGGAGAGCAACCTGCCATCTCAGATAAATGGGGCATATCTAGCAGCGGGCTGCTGACTTGCCATTCCACCTGCAGCAGGAAGGTGACCTGACATCAGTTTGTGCTTGCTTGTCTGCCCAGTGCTCTTAGTTTTGATGTAAACACTGGGGATGCCACTGCAGGTTCAGAAATGCCAGCTGGGTCCACCAGGCTGACCTCTGCTTTCTTACATTACTCTACGAGGCATGGACTGGGCATGATGTCCTGAAGGCAGGAACCAGCTCTCAGTAAGATGTTACTGGATTCTCATGACCCAGGAAGTAACAAAGGGTTCCTGTGAACTCTCAGTATCACAGGGATGTCCATATAACATTATTCCTTGGTTTCTATAATTCTAAGAGGCTTGGATCAGATCAAAGGAGGAGCGTTCCTGATGTATCCCAAGCTCAATGCTCACAAGAAACCATGGAAGTGGATGTTGGTGTCACTTGTCCGATCACCTGAAGACCAAGTTTAAGACCTGGGATGTGCTGGATGATTAGTCCTTGAACACCACCTCTACACCAGACAGAAAAGGTGCAAGCATTCTTTACTTACATCTCCAAAGGACCTTTCAGGGAGACATTTCATCCTACCTGGGAGCTATGTCAGAAATCAGTGCTAAAGTCTTACTCTAGACCTCCTAGATCAGAATCTCAAGAAGTGGGATCTGAACAATTGTCATGGAAATGTTCTCCTGGTGACTCAGATGCATCTTGCCGCTGGTTGGGCACTACTGGTCTCTATGTGAACACTTCGGTCAAACTTAAGGGGAGGTTCCAAGGTCTCGGCACCAGCCAAATCTTACGTTCGTGTTATAAATCAAAGGAACAAATCCACAAAATAACTTCTCAGACCCACCGCAGAGCAGCTGGGAAAAAGACCTGCCACTCTATGTGTGAGTCTGCCCGTGGACAAACGATGACTTTATATTGGTTAAAGCCGGGCCGTAGAGATCATTACGTATAACATTTCCATTCATCTGATATGAATGTGCTATATAATCAATGCAATTAACCAATATGAGTCTCTTAGGGTATTTGCATGCTGGGAGAGGTACAGATTTGCATAAGGCAAGAGGTAAAATTAAAGGGCAGATGTGGATAGGAAATATGTTGTTAATACCTGAACTACAGGAATATGTCCATGCAACACAGCAAAAGTCAGAGCCGTCCAATGGCGGGTCTCGGGGTGGACGGATGGATATTTATGAGGAGCACTGACAACCTACAAACAAATTGAAGTTATTTTCAAAATGTGACCTTCACAGTACTTAAGACCAGTGAACCTGACCTTTCTGTGGCTGGGCATGTTGGCTAGAGTTGTAGACAAGGACATCCTGGGACATGCATTGGAACCCATTGGTGATACGGGTTCCTGCTTGATGCCCCAGACATTGGAACCCATTGGTGATACGGGTTCCTGCTTGATGCCCCCAGACACCTCATCAAAACTGGCCGTCTGTGCAGCTGGTGTTTGTTAAGAGTAGACATTGAAGTAACCCTCTGAATGTAACCACTAAAAAACCACGTGTTGGAGAATTTACCCCCAGGGGCCAAGAAAAAAGTCTCCAATGACTTCATGCCTAATAAGAATTCTTCTATTTCTCACCTAAAAGGCAACTTCTGATCATCTCTAAGTTGCTCAGGAGACACTGTCATGGCGGCTATAGTGAGCCATTTCCCTGCCTCTCTTCTTTCAGCTTAAGGGGAGTTAGTGGTTTTAAGAGGCATGGGTGATACAAGAGAGCACATGTGGCCTTTACCATCACATCCACACCTTTCAGGAACATTCTCATCAGTGGTAAGGCCCAGGCCAGGTGATGTCTGCTTTAAGCTTTCAAACCAGAAAGACCGTCACCTGTCTGATGGAGAAAGCCCATCGTCTGGTCTCAGTCCAGCCCGCATGCCATTCTCTTGCTGGTCTTTTAGATGACAGCACCCTCATGCTACAAGAACCATGGGTACAAAGCTTACTAGAGCCATGGGCATTACATGAATGGGCAACCTGTTCCTGGTCATTTGGTATGGAGGTCTCAGAATACTCCAGACCACGAGAGAAGGGCCAGAGCAGTGGAAGGCTGGGGTCCTGCAAGATCAGCATCCATACATGGCTTTCCTCTCAAACACTTCCGGGGCCATGTGACCCACCTCATTCAGAGACAGAGCTCCACACCTGGGGAAGGCCTTGAGTTGGGAGCCAGGGAGTAGACCAGAGAAGTGGAGCAGAGAACACCCACCACCAGAACCCAAGCCGAGCAGCCCTTTCAGGGGGTCTGTACGCCTCTTCTCTTTGGGGTTCATTGTTGCTGTTGTTGTTAAGTGCTGTTGAGTCATTTCTGACTCATAGTGACCCTGTATAGGGTTTCCAAGGAGCAGATGGGTTTGAACCGCCAACCATGTGGTTGGCAGTCCAGTGCTTATCTACAGTACCACACCAGGACTCCTAACCAAACCGAATACACCTACTACCTTAAGTCATATTCAATTCATAGTGACTCAACGCGGAGTAGAACTGACCCATAGGGTTTCTGAGGCTGTAACTCTTTATAGAAGATTGCCTCATCTTTGTCCTGTGGAGCAGCCAATGGATTTGAACCACCAACCTTCTAGTTAGCAGCTCAATGCTTAGCCCACTATGCCATGAGGGCTCCTGGATTCATAGCAGGAGAGGAAAAAAGACCTTAGCTACTTGAAACATGCAAGGTCAAAATGGTTCTGGGTCCCAAACTAAGTCTACTGTCTGTTTTCTACAGAGGAATATAAACCTTACTGGACTGCTAATCACAAGACGGGGAGTTAAAACCTATCAGCCTCTCTTCAGAAACCCTATAAGTGCTGCTATGAGTGGATCCAATTTGAGGGCACTTAACACCAACAGCAATTAACAATAAAGCACTCTACTAAGACAGCCAGGACACCTAATGTGAGGCTCAAAGTTTCTCCAGGAGTGCTGACTTATGATGTAGGATGCCAGTCTTGCCATCCTCTGAAGGTCAGGCTGCCAACATCTGTAGGTCAGGGAGAGTGGGTTTCAAGACAGCATACAACAGGACCACCAGTAGGATTTCACCTCTTACAAGCCTGGGCGAGTGGAAACCGAATATTAATCAAGTACCAAGCATATGCGAGGTCCTCTTGGTAACTATATCTTCCAACAACTCTGATATGGATGCAATGTTCTCCCCATTTTACAGATGGGGACCTTGAATCTCAGAAAGATTACGCCACTTGCCCAAGCACAAAAGCAAGTCATTCTGGTGGCAGTGGTTTCAGAATTTGAACCCAGGCTAAGGGTACACACTCTTCACTTGACCTCAAGGAAGCTTTGAGATTAGATGAAAGACCTATGGCTTCAGCTCCCATGTTTGGTGGGGAGGGCGGAGGACCTGGGGGATGGTAAACCTCTGCTCAGGGGTCAGCACTTCCTCTGCTTTGCATGAGGCAGAGAAAACAGGCTGATGGCAGAAGAGCTCCTTCTGCCCCAACTCCAGAAAGAATGGATCAGCGTAAGAACTAGGGATTCTACTGCTGAACCAAGAAAAAGTCCTCTCTTTATACAAAATACACATGCAGACAAACTCCTTGGAGGATGGCTAAGCTGGATGGTTGGGGCCTTGGAATGGGCAAGGGCTGTCAGCTGGTCTCACGTGGGACTCAACAACTAAAGGGACAGAGGAATGGAATGACTTGGATGCAGGACTGAGCGGCCTCAGCCAGGGCTCTTTGGAGAAGTAGCGCCCCACCTCTCTCCTCACTTGCTATCCCCCCTGCACCCTCACCTCCACATTCAGGTCAGCTCCGGCATCCAGCAGCATCTGAACCATCGCCTCGTCCCCACGGATGCAGGCGTACATCAGGGGGGTCATGCCCTGCGGTGAGTTAAGAATCAGAGAAGGGAGAATATTAACAAGGTGGCTGTGGTCTCTTGGCAACAACCAAGGGCAGATCTTCCATGTGTCGGGGATATTCTGTCTGGGTGCAAGAAAGCCAGTGTGAACACAACCAACCAGATTAGCAGCCCTTTAAGGCCACGGTCCTCCACACTTTGTAATCCAGAAAGGAGGAGAGGAGGAAGCTGAACTTGGCCTTTCATCGGTCACCTCTGTTTAAACCAGAGACTTTCGATTTGCTCATGTTTTTGGGAAACGCCATAGGTCTAAGAGTGTTTGCTAAAACAAGGAGCTGATTTCAACTTTAGCTCTATAAATCGCAGTATCCGTCTTAGGCTGTGTAATTGGTAAACCTGGCTCCCTGTCATCCTATAGCATTTTTCAAGCATCCCAGAGTGAGTGCCATCTTGGCTCTTTTATCACTTGCTGGTCAATGTCATGGGGTGTCGGACACCTCCCAGTCACTGACATCTGGTTTGACATGATCATTTATGAGCAAAAGGCACTAGAAAAGCAAATGACCTTTGGGAGCATCAGATTTACCCAGGACTTCAGCTTATTACAGAAAAAGTACCACAACCAACCCAAGGAAGGAGGTGGGGGGCATGTTTCAATAAACACTCTTGTGAAGACTGTTATTCAGGAAAAAACCAAACGCCCAAATCATTTCTAGTCTCATGAGCTAGGAAAAAAAATATTAAAACCATAAAAAATGAGTAGAAAATTTAGGACTGGTCACTGGATCAGTTTCCAGGCAGGAGAATAATGGAAGAAATCACAAAAGAAAGCCATCCCAGCTTTGATGATATAAAACTTAAAACACTATACAGAGAATTTAAAGGTAAGCAGTGAACTGAGAAGTCTTTGCCACATTTACCAGAGAAAGGCTAATATAATAAAGAAACTACAGAGGGAATTAGGAAGATTATGAAGAAAGGCATACAGTTGGAGGGTGTGCACAAAAAGACACAATTTCTGGGAAAGTGCTTTGAGACATGTGTGAACCAATATTGTCCCTTTTTAATGAATCAAGAGATTAGAACAAGCATCTGGGCATGTATGTTTAGCCCAGCATTATTAATAAAGTGGTTAGAAACAAGCTAAATGTTCCAACAATGTTCCACCAAATAAATAATAGATTACGTCAGATAGCCATCAAAAGTGATAGTTTTTAATTTTTATAAAGAATACTTAATGACATTGAAAAGTACCTTTAATACAAAATATTGAAAAAGCCAGATATAATAAGATTCTGGTTTTGTTTGATAATGTACATGTGTGTGTGGGGTGTGTGATTAGAGCTCCTTGGTGTTGTTGAAGAAAATGATCGGCCATAAAGAAGCAAATCCTTGCTAGCCTCTTCCTGGGGCTTGCTAGCGAGCAGCCTATGTGAAAGGTGGTCTCATCATCCCTTGAAACCTCCCATCTGGGACTCATATTTGAAAATGCTCTTTGTTTTCTGACCAAGACATCTTCACCCACTTGGGGACTCCCTGGTTAGTGAACACTAAACTTGAGTTTCAGGGGTTGGAGGTGGGGTGCTTGTATCTGAGGTACCTCTGAGGCCTCCTTCTCCGAGAGTTACTTCAGTGTATGTATCTGAAACATACCCTAAATGTTTGTTGAAAATCTTCCAGGACCTGTTCTGTGATGCAGTATTAGATGGGCAGGAAGAGAGCTGATTTTAACTATCCTAGAAAAGGACTGGAAGGGCACATACTAAATATAAATGCTGGTTATCTGAATGTGACATTATTTTCTGTCTGGATTAAGCATACTTTTGCTATTTTCCACTCCAGCTGCAAGGATCATGTGCTACATCTACGAAGATGAAGGGTATTTTTATATTTTAAAAACTAAAAAAAAACCCAAAAAACCACACACACAAAAAAGCACACCCTCTAATTCACCAGTAGGGGGAGCCTCTGCCCCAGGCCTGCTGGAGGATTCCCCAGCGGCTTCCTCATGCCAAGAGGTGGTCCAGACCCCAGGGCTGTACCTGTTCGCTCATGGTGTTGATCCCATCAGGGCCTAGCAGGGACACCGCCTGCTTCACCAGATCTGTCCGCCCACAGTTCAGCATCCGGAAGCCCAGGTCCTGCTTAAACTTGGCTTCAATGGCCACCGCATCCAGCTTCCGAGAAGCACAGAAACAATCGTCGGCCCTAAAGAAGGAAGAGATGATCATGTGGGGGCAGCATCGCCTAGCCCAGGACAGGTCCCTGAGAAGCACAGGAGGTGACTTTGCATACAATTTGCATACAATTTGCCTGCTCCCAACTCCAATTCCACTACCCGTCTGCCCATCTGGGGTACTGTGGTGACTTGCGTTTTGCTACAATGCTGGCATTTCAAAAACCAACAGGGTCACCCACAGCGGACAGGTTTCAGTGGAGCGTCCAGACTAAGAAAGACTAGGAAGAAAGTCCTGGAGATCTACTTCCCAAAACTAGCCAATGAAAACCTTATGGATCGTAATAGTGTTGGAAGATGAGCCCTTTAGATTTGACAGCAGTCTAAATATACAGTGGCTGCAACAAGCAGACTTGAGCATACCAGAGATTCTAAAGATGGTGCAGGGCTGGCCAGGTTTTGTTTGTCTCTGGTCCCTCCACACTGCATTTCCATATTGGAATCTAATGATCCATGACTTCCAGTCAGTGGGTCCCCAAAGCGGGGACAGCGACATAGTTACCTGTGTGTCATTCAGAGCCACCTCAGTGACAAATAACCACCACAGCACTTTGTTTAATCCTTTACTCGACGAATTAACTAATTTACCCTCTACAGGTTAAACAATATAACTAATTTAAATTCCAAGAGGAATGACTGTCATCCCTCCCCTGGGTGGTGAAAATGGTTAAAGCTTGATGAATAGATGTATGTGAGGCTGGCTGTTTGAACCTGCCTAGAAGACACAGGCAGCTTCTGAGGTCCTATGGAGCAGTTCTACTCTGCATACATGGGGTTACTCTGAGTTGGATTAACTTAATTGTAACTAACAACAACCCGTCATTTAAGCATGGGTAAACAGACACTAGGAGCTCTGGTAGCGTAGTGGTTACAAATCGGGCTGCGAACCGCAAGGTCAGCAGTTCGAAATTACCAGCTGCTCCGCGAGAGAAAGATGAGGCGGTCTGCTCCTGTAAAGATTTATAGCCTCTGAAACCCTGTATAGGCTAACTATGAGTCGGAACCAACTGGTCAGTCCAAGACCATAGAAGCGGTGAAGCTGGGATCTGAACCAGTCTATATGGAATGCTGCCCTAGGTTATGACCCTATCACTTACCTGTAATAATCACAGTGCATACTATTTAGTTACTCCGTCTCTGACTTCCCCAGAGGCTGGGGACTTTTGAGGACAGGCACCTTGTTTGATGGTCTCTACTTCCCAGGACCAGACAGTGTTTAAAAAAAGGAAAAAGCCCCATGAAAGACAAGAGTTGAACGCACAGAATGGGTGCTTTTCTACCTTCAAAGGAGAAGTCGTGCATAGAACCAGCAAGATGAAGATGAGAGTGCAAGTGGAAAGGTGTATGGAAAACTGTAACCCCCACAGCTCGGTTCCAGCAAGCAGGAGGTAGGGGTGAAGAGAGGAGAATCAACAAAATCAAGGCGGGACCCTAAATTCTACTTGTAAAGGACCTTACTTCCTTCTCACAATAAGTTCATCAGTCCATCAGTCATTAAACCAAATCACCAAACATTTAACGGGCACTTGGTTGTACCAATCTCTGCTTCGGATGGAGACAACACACAGGGAAACATGCGGCTATTCCTGCTCTGGGAGCCCACTGTCTTGGTTCCAGGCACAGGCCATTAGGATCTAATGAAGCAATGCTACGTGGGGGAGCCAGAGACATGCATTGTTATGGAACAACTGCACTGTATCAACAAAGCCTGGGAGACCCAGCAAGCTGACCTTGAATACAATCTTAAATAAGGAGTTGTCGCTGCTGTTGTTGTTGTTAGGTGCCGTCGAGTTCATTTCGACCCATAATGACCCTGTATAGGGTTTCTGAGGAGCGACTGGTGAGCTTGAACTGCCGACCTTGTGGATCAAAATGACTTTGCAGTCCAGTGCATTAACCCACAGTGGCAAATAAAGAATTGTTGTTGTTGTTAAGTACCGTGGAGTCGGTTCCGACTCATAATGACTCTGCACAGGGTTTCCGAGGCTGTAAATCTTTACGGGAGCAGAAAGCTTCATCTTTCTCCCGCAAAATGGCTGGTAGTTTCGAACTGTCGACCTTGAGGTTAGCAGCCCGATTTGTAACCACTACGCTACCAGAGCTCCTTAAATATGGAGTTGTTGTTGTTGTTGTTAAGTGTTCAAGAGTGATTGATGAGTTTGAACCACCAACTTTGTAGTTTAAACTGCTTTGCAGTCTGGCACATTAACCCACAGTGCCACACCAGGACTCCAAATAAGGAGTAGGAGACATGTATTTTCAATGGCTTTATATGCATGGGAGGAATCCTGGTGTGGCCCTGTGGGTTAATGCACTGGACTGCAAAGTCATTTTGGTGGTTCAAGCTCACCAGTCACTCCTTGGAAACCCTACACAGGGTCACTATGGGTCAGAACCGACTCAATGGCACTTAAGAACGACAATAACATATGCGTGGGAAAGCTGGACAATGAATAAGAAAGACCAAAGAACTGATGCCTTTGAATTATGGTGTTGGTGAAGAATACTGAATATACCATGGACTGTCAGAAGAACAATGAAATCTGTTTTGGAAGAAGTACAGCCAGGATGCTCCTTAGAAGCCGGTATAGGGAGACTTCATTCCCATGTACCTTGGACATGTTATCAGGAGGGACCAGCCTCCTAGAAAAGGACATCATGCTGGCAAACTAGAAGGTCAGTGAAAAAGAGGACGAACTTCAATGAGACGGACTGACACAGTGGCTGCACCCATGGGCTCAAGCATAGTAACAGTTATGAGGAGGGCGCAGGATTGGGCAATGTATTGTTTGGTTATTTACAAGTTAGCTATCGGTCAGAATCAACTCGATGGCACCTAACGACAACAATAGGAGACAGGAGAAGAAAGGGCAGAAGACTTTGAGTAGGGTCCAGATTACAGAAGTATGAAGATGGGTAATAGCAAATTATGTGGGGGGAACTGTGCACATTTTAGTGTTTCTGGAGCATAAACTCCTAGGAAGAGTGCCAGAGGCATGTCAGAGCTAGATTGTTAAGTGCCATTGAGTCAATTCTGACCCATAGTGACCCTGCATAGGGTTTCCAAGGAGCAGCTGGTGAGCTTGAACCACTGATCTTGCAGTTCAAATGACTTTGCAGTTTGACCCATTAGCCCACAGCGCCACCCCAGGGCTCTGGAGCTAGATTACAGAGACCTTTATCTTCAAAGATTGAGACTTTATCTTTTACAGTTACTGAAGGCTTTTAAGCAGGGGAGTGAGATGGTCAGATGGCAGCCTGTAGGAGGGAAGATGTGTTGGAAGAAGTGTGACCAGAACGCCCGCTGGAGGCCAGGATGGCCAAACTTCATTTCTCATACTTTGGACATATTTTCAGGAGGGACCAGTCACTGAAAAGGATATCCATATTTGGTAAGGTGGAGAGTCAGAGAAAAAGAGGAAGACCCCCAGTGAGATGGATTGGCCAAGTGGCAACATCAATGGGTTCAAGTGTGGCAACAGTAGCGAGGTTGGCCCAGGATCGGGCAGTGTTTCGTTCTGCTGTGCATAAGGTCGCTATGAGTCAGTACCGACTCGATGGCGCTAACAACAACAAGGGGGACATGTTAATGCCTAGTAGCACATATTGCTGTTAAGTGCCATGGAGTCAGTTCCAACTCATAACAACCCTATATAGAGTTTCCAAGGAGAACCTGGTGTGTTGGAGCTGCTGACCTTGCAGTTAAAACTCCCCTCGCAGCTGAGTGCTTATCCTACAGTGCCACACCAGGACTCCATGTAGCACGTGTTATTGTTGTTGTTAAGTGCCGTTGAGTCAGTTCTGACTCTGAGGAGCAGTTGATGAGATTGAACTGCTGACCTTGCGGATGAAACTGACCTTACAGTCGAGCGCGTTAACCCACAGCGCCACACTAAATGAACTAGTTGGCTGGATGAAGAAGTCACTGTTAAAGTCTAAGTGACATTGGACTGATGTAAAGACGTGGTTACTGGAATGAAGCAGAGAACATGGATTCTCTGTGTTTTCCATATAGCAGGTACTCAGTTCTCAGATGGTTCTGTTCTCCAGGCTTGTAAACCACTAACCAGCATCAGCTGGAGTCTGTGCTGTCTGAGGTCTCTTCTTACTCCTCTGTCTGCTAATTCAGAGAACAAAGGAAAGAAGCCATGTGTTCATAACTCCTGGTTCCATTCCTACCTCGATTTCACCCACTTTGTGGCAGAAAGAAGGGCAAAATCCATGAGAAGGCGTCCTTCTCTTTTATCCTGGTGGAAATGAGGGGCTGTTGTTCCAGAAGGAACTGATGTCACAGTGATTAAGTGCTTGGCTACGAAGTGAAAGGTTCATAGAAGTGGCAGTCCGTCTTCATAAAGGTTTACTGCCTTGGAGACCACCCTACGAAGCAGTTCTACTCTGTCCTATATGACATCTACAGGTTGGAGGCAATAACCAGGGTTTGGTTATATTGGTATTGTTCCAGACCACCACCCATCTGTCACTTTGTTGTACTGTGGTGACTTTCATATTGCTGCGATGCTGGAAAGTATGTCACTGGTATTTCAAATACAAGCTGGGTCACACATCGTAGACAAGGTTCAGCAGAGCTTCCTGAATAGGACAGGATGGACAAGCTAGGAGAAAGACCTGAGAATCTATTTCCAAAAAATCAGTGAACGGAAACCTCACGGATCATAACAGAATACTGTCAGTTGTATTGTTGTTAGGGACCATTAGGTTGGTTCCAACTGACAGTGACCCCATGTACACCATAACGAAACACTGTCCTGTTCTGCACCGTCGTCATAATTGTTATACTTGAGTCCATTGCTATGGCCACTGTGTCAGTCCATCTCACTGCCAAGCATGATGTCCTTCTCCAGGGATTGGTCCCTCCTGATAAATGTCTAAAGTACAAGAGACAAAGTCTGGCCATCCTCACTTAGAAGGAGAATTCTGACTGAACTTCTTCCAAGACAGGTTTCTTTGTTCTCTTCTGGCAGTCCATGGTCCATGAAATATTCTTTACCAACATCATAATTCAAATGCATCAATTCTTCTAAAGTCTTCCTTACTTATTGCTCAACATTCATATGCATATGAGGCAACTGAAAATATCACGGCTTGGGTCAGGCACACCTTAGTTTTCAAAATGACATCTTTGCTCTTGAACACTTTAAATAGAACGTTGCAGCCGATTTGTCAAATGCAATATGTGGTTTGATTTGCTGACTGCTGCTTCCATAAGCATTTAAGGTGGATTCAAGAAAATTGAAGTCTTTGACAACTTTAATCTTTTCTCTGTTTCTCATGATGTTATTTATTAGCCCAGTTGTGAGGATTTTCATGTTCTTTACATTAAGATGCAGTCCATACTGAAGGCTGTAGTCTTTGATCTTCATCAGTGCATTAACCCAGAGTGCCAACCCAGGACTAGGATTCCTAGGTACTACACAATAGTCAGGACGATGAACTCAAACATGCCAATAATTCTGAAGATGGCTCAGGGCTGGGCCATGCTTGTTCTGTTTATACATCAGGTTGTCATGAGTCAGAGACAACGTGATGGCAACTAACAGCATTGTTCCAGAATGTTCATGACACAAAGGTTCTTGCTCTTCAGTAAAACTAGAAGCTGGGAGAGAGTTCTGAGGGATGAATATTGAAGAGAACCTCAGACAATGGATGGGATGAGAGTGCACCTGGCCTGTCTTTGGGTTCCTGCTATGTCATCATCTCTGCTTTCTTGGCTTCAGGCTGACCTCAGGGAGCAACCCAGTGGTCAGGGATGCTGGGACTCTAGATGCTAGGATACTAGTTGCTAGAGATTGCTTTGGGGAACTCCAAGGAGAGCTGATATGATGTGAGTAGACTGTAGGGAAAGACTTACGTCTTGGTGTCAAGATGGGGTCTAATCTGCATACATGTCCCAAAAATTGGGTGTGAGGTTTCGAAGGGTTCAATTTATAGGAAGGTCCACTATGAAAAATACTTGTTGTTGAGTGAGCTTGAGTTGGTTCCAACTCATAATGACTTCATGCACCACAGAATGAGACACTGGTCGGTGCCATCCTCAGAACTGTTGTTGAGTCCACTGCTGTTGTTGTTATGTGAATCCATCTCGTTGAAGGCCTTCTGTTTCATTGTGTTCTTCCACTTTACCATGTATGATGTCCTCCTCCAGAGATATCATAGTCCTTCCTGACAACATGTCCAAAGTCCACAAGACCAAGTGTCGCCATCCTCACTACTAAGGAGCATTCTGCTTGTACTTCTTCCAAGACAGACTTTGGAAGTCCATGGTACTTTCAATATTCTTCACTAACACCATAAATCAAATGCACAGATTCTTTAAAGGTCTTCCTTATTCATTGATCAACTTTCACAAGCACATGAGGCAATTGAAAATATCATGACTTGGGTCAGGAGCACCTTAGTCCTCAAAGTAATACCTTTAATCTTTAACACTTTAAAGGATCTTTTGCCTAATACAATATTTTGTTTGATTTCTTGACTGCTGCTTCTATTAGCATTGATTGTGCATCCAAACAATGAAGACTTAGGTACTTAGGGGCCCATGACTCACCAGCACCCAGGACTCCAGATCATCCCAACATTGTAGGAAGACTTTCCAGGGCATACAGAGAGTACCCAGGATGGGGGTGGATGAAGGGCTGCAGGACTGGTCTTTCTGTACCCTAGGCATTCAAGATGCCAATGCCTACAGGTATGTGGTGGGGCTGTGCCAAAGGGCTTTTTGACCTAGCTCATGGAGCTTTCGAGTTGTTTCTTCTACAACTAGGGTTGTCTGATTTGACAAATAAAAATCTGTTAGTGATTATTACAGAGGACATACTTATACTAAAATATTATTTGCTCTTATTTTGAAGTTCAATTTTAACTGGTGTCCTGTTTCATATCTGAGAGAGGGGAGAGTTTCCCCAAAGAGTGGACAGGAAAGCGAAGATACCCTGTGTGTGGCCGTGGATTACATCCAAGGAATCAAGGGGTCTTAAAAATTACATGAGATTCAGGAAGAAGTTTCAGGCAAATGAACAGACCAGAGAGAAAGGGGTAAGTCAGAGTGAGGGAGCAATGTCCTAGGGCATAACCATAGAAGGTTCCAGAAGCAGTCAAAGTGAGGTCTGAAGTCTTGTTCAAGGGGGTGTAAATTTCAGGGAGATATTAGAGTTGATTCATTGGAAGGAAAGCCTATTACTGTTCAAGTTTAGGGATTTCTACATCCTTGCTTTGGTGGTGTTATTTTGCGTGCATCCAATAAAACTCAGCATCTTCTTACAGCATTGGAATATGGGTTAGTCTGATTACTTACGTTTTATAAAGTAGAAATAGGTCAGCTGTTCTTGCTTAGTTACTGGCAAGTCCATTCTGATTCCATGAGAAGTGAGCCCATGTGTGCAGAGTAGAGATGGCCCACAGGGCTTTCCAGGCTGTGACCTTTCAGAAGGTGATAGATACACAGGCCTGATACCTAAGGTGCCTTTGGGTGGGCTCAAACCGTCAACATTTTAAGCACTTAACCATTTGTACTACCCAGAGACTCAAGAAAACCTTTTTAACGCACTGTGACTCAAAATCCTGGTGAGGGTTACTTTGTGAAATTAAGAATTCCTTTTGGGAGCAGAAATACTATCAATTGTCATTGTTACCAAAACACATTCATTGAAAGTTTCCCCAACGTTGGCAGTTCCACCCCACCAGCTGCTCTATGGGAGAAAGATGAGGCTATCTGCTCTTGTGAAGATTTACAGTCTCAGAAACTGTTATGGTCAGAATCAACTCGAAGGCAGTGGGTTTATTTTGTTGATGTTGTTTGGCATCTGTGGTCTAATTAAAATAACGCTTTTTTTTTTTTTTCTGCAGTCAAGCTAAATTCCATTTGATTGGATAAATGTTACTGAGCACCTACTGTGTGTCAAGTACCATGTGGGGGTGAGAAGGAGGGTTAGGTGGGAAGGACTATAGAAAGGAGCCAGACTTCACAGAGCTCCAAGACTGATAAATGGCAAATTCCAAGAATATTAAGACAAGTGTTTACCAGCTACAGAGACCCTTGATTTTAATTAGAAAGAAACAAATCACATGAAAATGACTGTAGCTAAGATAGTAATAGCAATAACTGTTATTATAGGAAGCTAATGTTTACTGGCCCATGGAAGCAGCTGTTAAGAAATCAAACCACATATTGAATCAGCCATATCTGCTGCAGAAGACTTCTTTAAAGTGTTAAAAAGCAAAGGTGTTACTTTGAGGACCAAGGTGTCCCAGATATCAGTTTGAGGACTAAAGTTGGCCTGACCCAAGCCATGCTATTTTCAATCATCTCCTATGCATGAGAAAGCTGATAATGGGTAAAGAAGACCAAAGAAGAATTCATGCCTTTGAATTATGGTGCTGGGAAAGAATATTGAATGTATTAGGAACTTCCAGAAAAACGAATAAATCTGTGTTGGAAAAAGTATAGCCAGAAAGTTTCTCAGATGTGAGGATGGTGAGAATTTGTCTCTTGGAGTTTGGCCATGTCATCAGGAGGGAACACTCCCTGGAGAAGAGCATTATGCTTGATAGAGTAGAGGATCAGCGAAAAAGATGAAGACCCCCAATGACATGGGTCAATAGGGTGGTTGAAACAATGGGCTCAAGCAAAGGAAGGATTGTGGGGGTGGGGCAGGACTGAAAGCAGGAAGCCAGAGGTCCACCTGTAGTCTGC
The DNA here is from genome assembly GCF_000296735.1 of Chrysochloris asiatica. NCBI lineage: Eukaryota > Metazoa > Chordata > Mammalia > Afrosoricida > Chrysochloridae > Chrysochloris > Chrysochloris asiatica. The sequence goes on from NW_006408594.1 coordinate 11,759,455, forward strand.
CCCCTTGTTGGGTCCCGGCACTTCTCCATCCCTGCCAATATCTCCAACAGCACACTTGATCTAATCATTGGATGCCTCTCAGACCTTCAGTTGCTTAAAAAGGATTTCAAGTCCTCTCTGTTTCCAGCAAGCAAGGTTGTGCCATCTGTATATTGCAGGTTGTTAATGACCCTTCCTGGAATCTGGAAGACAGCTAAGTGGCCAACCTACTGCAAGAGATCCACATTGTGCCCATTCCAAAGAAAGGTGACCCAACAGTCCTGGGGTGGTGCTGCAGGATAAACACTGGACAGCTAACCACAAGGTGGGTGGTTCAAATGCACCAGTTGCTCCTCAGAAACCCTCTGCAGGGCTGCTATGAGTCAGAACGGACTTGACAGCACTTAACAACAACAATCATTAATATCACATCACATGCAAGTAAAATTTTACTGACGACGATTTTTAAATGATTGCACCTGTAGGTTGACAGAGAGCTGTTAGAAATTCAAGCAGGATTCAGAAGAGGGCGTGAAACTAGGCTGTCATTGCGGATGTCAGATGGATCTTGGCTGACAGCAGAGAATACCAGAAAGATGTTTACCTGTGTTTTATTGACTATGCAAAGGCTTTCGACTATATGGATCATGACAAGCTATGGATAGCATTGTAAAAAATGAGTATTCCAGAACATTTCATTGTGCTCATGAGGAACCAGTATATAGACCAAGAGGCAGTTGTTTGGCCAGAACAAGGAGACACTGAATGGTTTAAAATCAGGAAAGGTATGTACCAGGGTTGTAGCCTTTCACCATAATTATCAATCTGTACGCTGAGCAAATAATCCAAGAAGCTGGATTATTTGAAGAATGTGGCATCAGGATTGAAGGAAGAGGTAAACTATAGACAACATAAAATGCCCATTTTAGCCATTTTCAAATGTACAATCCAATGATATTAATCACACTCACAATCCAATGATATTAATCACACTCACCATCCAATGATATTAACCACACTCAC
>NW_006408594.1:11760780-11768676 GCF_000296735.1 Chrysochloris asiatica
GATATTAATCACACTCACAATCCAATGATATTAATCACACTCACAATCCAATATTAACCACATTCACCATCCAATGATATTAATCACACTCACAATCCAATGATATTAACCACACTCACAATCCAATGATATTAACCACACTTACAATCCAATGATATTAATCACACTCACAATGTTGTACAACCATCCCCACTACTTTTTTAAAGAAATCTTTCCATTCTCCAAATAGAAACTTTGGACTTGTGTACAATAATGCCCACCCGACCCTCAAGTTTCAAATGTTCTATAAGAACTCTGAACACAGCCACTGCCTTCCAAACTTGTCCCTTAGCGAGCCCATTTCAATAAATGGCACCCTAGGGTCTCGGGCCAGCACCTTCTCATACTCACAGCCATTCTATCTGCTGTAGATGCTGCCACCCAACTGCCTAGTCCACCCCTTCTCTCCACCTCCATTGCCCCTACCCTGGTTCCGAACACCAGCATCTCTTCCTGGATGCAGTGGTATCTTAGTCTTTCTACTTTCACCCTTCTCCTCATCTCTGTCAGTCAGGGTTCTCCTTCCATGCTGGAGACCTAGGTTCAATTCCCTGCCACGCATCTTAAGCACAGTTACCAGCCCTCTATCAGTGAAGACCTGTATATTGCTATGACGCTGAACAGGCTTCGACAGAGTTTCCAGACTAAGACAGACTAGGAAGAAATACCTGTTGGTCTGCTTGTGAAAATTAGCCAATGAAAACCCTGTGCATCACCATTGTTCTGCCCCCTTGTACATGGGGTTGTACAGAGATAGCCATTTGGGCAAATATGAAATCTATAGATTGGCTTGTTGTTGTTAAATGCTGTCAAGTCAGTTCTGACTCATATTGACCCTGTATAGGGCAAGGAGCACCTGGTGGTTTGAACTGCCAACCTTGTGGATATGAGTCCAGTGCTGATCCTACAGCACCATGCCAAGCAAGAGTCCTTTCGCTGTTGCTACTGTTGTTGTCATTTAGTCAATTGTGACTCCTATTGACCCTGTATGGGGTTTCCAAGGAGCAGCTGATGACTTTGAACTGCTAGAGTCCTAGTAAGGTGGAAACTCAGAAAAGAGTTAATGTTTAAGTCTTGAGCGCAAATTTGTAGGGCAGGCCAGTAGCTGGAGACTCACGCAGGGTATCGGGTACAGAATTCCTTTCGCCTCTGGAAACCTCCTTTTTTGGTCTTAAACCTGCCACTGGTTGGATGAGGCCCACCCCTTCAGGGGGACTAATCTTCTATATTAAAGCCGGGGCAGTAATGTTAATCACATCTACAAAACACCTTCCCATCAACACCTAGGCTGGTTGGTGCTTTGCTGCCAGCTGGGAACAATGGCCTAGCCAAGTTAACACATTAAACTGTTCTGCGCCATTTTTCAGTGTACATTCATTACGTCCATAATGCTGGGCAACCATCGCCATCGCCAGTCGTTCTTGGGAGCAGGTACCAGCAGATGCCTGTGCATCAAGAATCTACACAAAACTCTAGTTACTGAATTTTGCCAGCCAACTTAGGCAAGCAAACAAATGCCAGTAAGAAACATTTTCCATAACAATCTGTGGAAACATGGCTTTTGATTTCACCAGGTTTGTAAGAAAATTGAACTCTGCCAAAACAACAACAACAATAAAAACATTAAAAAAAACCCAAAACCTCATTCCTGGATCATTCCTGTAAGCCCGGCTCCAAGCTCCAGTTACTCTTTCTGGAACATCCCCGAAGGGTCCCTGCTGGCTGTGGACAAAGCAGCTTGCCCTCTCAAGCACCTGACTTGTTTCTGTGAAAATCCATTAAGCGGGTCGGCCTCCTGGGGTTTCGCCAGATGCTGGATCACCTTTGAGTCTTTTCCTTTGAGTGACTTTCAGTGACGCCACAAAAAGAACCTGGTGCATTTAGGTAAGCGGTCAGTGACCGAGGTCCATTTTTCTGATTTTTCAAGTACCATGCCCGTTCAACAGACAGGTTCAATATCTGCTGCCACTTCAGTGATGTGACTTTAGAAAGATGGTTTCCAGGTGCTGCCAGGCTGACCACAGTAAGTGACTGCGTTGTCTAATCTCCTTGGCAGGGGAGGTGCTGAGAGGTGGAGCGGATGCACTCAGCTGATCTCCAAACGCATTCCAGTGCAGAATGCTGCTGAGGAGCCCCCTGCACACACCATATTCCTTTATTTACTTATTTTATTGAAGCTAGTGAAGAGGAGATGAGTAGGAATGCTGGTGCTTTCCTGCCTGGGTTCAAATCCCAGCTCAGGCACTTAGCAGCTGTGCAGTCTTAGAGGACGTGACTACACCTCTTTGTTGTTCAGTTTGCTCATCAATAAAATGAGTTTAGTAATAACATGCCTTCCTCATAGGACTTCGGGTGGGGATTAACTGAGATCATCCATGTAACAGTGCTCTCAATAAATGTTAGTGATCGCCTCTGGACGCGTTATTACAAATGACAAGGCAAGCGGTTGGCTGTTTGCAAAGACGATACCATATTTGGAAGAAGAAGATACAGAGCCGCAGAGATGAAAGAATGTACCATTTGTAAAGTCTCAAATTAGATGCCTTGTCTAAGAAGCACAGCTACAAAACCATCCGTCCCCATGGGGAAGGCCCTGGTTCTAGGGATCTGGAAGTAAATTAGAAGTGATGTCAGAGGGGAATAGGAAGCATGTTCCAGAGGAAAGGGAAGCTCTAAAAGTTTAGCAAGTGAAAACAGTCTGCCTTTTAGGGTTGTAAGTGCCGTGGAGTCGGTTCCTTTTAGGGTTGTTGTTGTTAAGTGCCGTGGAGTCGGTTCCGACCCATAGCGACCCTGCACAGGGTTTCCGAGGCTGTAAATCTTTACGGGAGCAGAACACCTCATCTTTCTCCCGCGGAACTGCTGGTAGTTTCGAACTGCTGACCTTGCAGTTCACAGCCCGATTCGTAACCACTACGCTACCAGAGCTCCTTTTAGGTTTAGGGTAGTGTAGTGGTTATGAGTCACGTTGCTATCCTTAAGGTCAGCAGTTTGAAATGACCAGCAGTTCCATGGGAGAAAGATGAGGTTTTCTGCTCCCATAAAGATTTACAGCCTCGGAAACTCTATACAGGGTCGCTATGGGTTGGAACTGACTCGATCACACTTAACAACCACAACAAGGCTCACCCAGTTGAGCTCTAGTGTCTTCCCCATCCCCACAGCCAGTCTTGACCCCACATGCGCAAAGAAGTGACAGAGTTCACCAGGTTCTCTGAGGGTCAGACGCCAGAGTCATTCTGGAAGCCTAGCCACACCCCTGAGGGTGTGGCTTGAAAGCTGAACTGCAACTTGTTCTCTTATTTAATTTTCTCCTATGTAAAACAGGGACTTTTAACACAATTGTGTCAAGTAGAGTTAGTGTTCCCATTTTGCACAGAACAAATAATTACACAGCTGTTGTTGTTGTTGTTAAGAGCCATCGAGTTGATTCCAACCGACAGCGACCCTGTATAGGGTTTCCGAGGAGCAGCTGGTGGGCTTGAACCAACAACCTTGCAGTTCAAACGGCTTTGCAGTCTGGTGCATTAACCCACAGCGCCACACCAGGACTCCACAGTACTTACTATGTATTCAGGAGCTGTGGATTAGACACTGGGCTGTTACAAGGTAGGTGGTTCAAACCCATTGGCCACTCTGAGAGAGAAAGATGAGGCTGTCGGCTCCTGTAAAGATTTATAGTCTTGAAAACTCTATATAGGGTTGCTATGAGTCGATATTGACTGACAGTGGGTTTGGTTTTGGAGAGTTCTGGAGCTCTGGTAGCATAGTGGTTATATGGTCGGGCTGCTAACCTCAAGGTCAACAGTTCAAAACTTTCAGCTGTTCCACAGGAGAAAGATGAGGCTTTCTGCTCCTGTACAGATTTATAGCCTCAGAAACCCTGTACAGGGTCGCTATGAGTTGGAACCAACTCCATGGCACACAACCACTACCACCACCAGTCCTGGTGTGGTGTTGTGTGGTAAAACACTGGACTATAAGGTCAGTTTGAACAGCCAGAATGGCAGTTCAATTCTACCCACGGTGCCTTGCAAACCCTATACTGGGTTGTTATGAGTCAGAACTGACTCAATGGCACTTAACAACAACAATAGGCATTTTATGGGGATATGATGTGGCTCTGTAGGATAAACACTGGACTGCTAACCACAGCATAGGTGGTTTGAACTCACTAGCTTACTCTTGTGGGAGAAAATGTGGTTTTCTGCTCCCACAAGGATTTATAGCCTCTGGAACCTCACAGAGGGCTGCTATGAGTCAGAAATGATTCGAAGGCACTTAACAATGACAATGGGCACAATATGAATGTTTTTAACTTGTTTAGTTCTCACAACTGTTAGCAAAACAATTGTTTGATAAAGTAGAGGACTGACGAAATGAATAGTCACAATGACCACAACCATGGCCAACAGCAAGATGATGAAAGAAGACAGTATGGGACCATGCAAGCTTTCATTCTATTGTGCGCAACGTCGCCTCGAGTCAGAGTTGCGGGTTAACGCGCCGGACTGCAAAGTTGGTTGGAACTGCAAAGTCGGCGGTTCAAGCTCACCAGCTGATCCTTGGAAACCCTATACAGGGTGGCTATGGGTTGGAATTGACTCGAGGAACAACAACAAGATACAATAATTCTTACAATAATCCTATGCGGAAGGTATTATATATTAGATGAGGAAAGTGAGGCATAGAGAGAGGTTAATAAACCTGCTCCTTAATCATTAATCAATACAGCTATTAAGTACGAGTTAGGATTTGTACCCAGGCTGTCTGGCTCCAGAATCTGTCCCACTAACCACTCTGTTAACCACTCAAAATGAGATCTTGGCCAGATAACCTCTCTCGGCCTTAGTTTCCCCATCTATTCAATATACTGAGTAATGTGAAGATTTCAACAGGTAGCATATGATCAAGAACCAATGGTACTGAAGGAAGAATCCTAGCTGCACTGAAGGCATTGGCCACAAACGAAACTCCAGGAGTTGAAGGAATACAAATGGAAATCGCTTAACAAACTGATGCAGCACTGGAGGCGTTCACTCATCTCTGCTAAAGTATTTGGAAGACAGCTACCTGGCCAACCAGTTGGAATAGATTCATATTTGTGCCCATTCCAAAGGGAGATGACCCCATGGAATACGGAAATCACTGAACAATATCATTAATATCACATGCAAATATATTTTTGCTAGAGATAATTAAAACATGGCTACAACAGTACATCGGCAGGGAACTGCCAGAAATTCAAGCCAGATTCAGAAGAGGACACGGAACTATGTCTATCACTGTTGACGTCAGATAGATCTTGACTGAAAGCAGACGCTACCACAAAGATGTGCACTTGTGTTTTACTGACTATGCAAAGGTTTTTGACTATGTGGATCATGACAAGCTATGGATAACACTTCGGAGAATAGGAGTTCCAGAACATTTAACTGAGGGACCTGTACATAGACCAAAAGCCAATTGCTAGAACACAACAAGGGGATACTGAATGGTTTAAAGTCAGAAAAGGTGTGTGCTAGGATTGTATTCTTTCACCATACTTAATGAATCTGTATATAAGCAAATAATCTGAGAAGCTGGATTATATGAAGAAGAATGTGGAATCAGGATCGAAGAAGACTCATTAACAACCTGCGATATGCAGATGATACAACCTTGCTCGCTGAAAGCAAAGAGGACTTAAAATACTTACTGATGAAGATCAAAGACCACAGCCTTCGGTATGGATTGCACCTCTATGTGAAGAAAACAACTGGAAAATCAATGATGTGATAAATGGAGCAAAGATTGAAGGTGTCAAAGACTTCAGTTTACTTGACTCCACTATCAACACTTATGGAAGCAGCAGCCAAGAAATCAAAAGACATACTGCATTAGGCAAATTTGCTGTACAAGATCTTTTTAAAGTGCTCAAGGGCAATGATGTCAGTTTGAGGACTAAGGTTTGAGGACTAAGGTTCGCCTTACAAACCATGGTATTTTCATTAGCCTCATCTGCATGTGAAAGTTGGACAATGACTAAGGAAGACTGTATAAGAACTGATGCATTTGAATTATGGTGTTGGTGAAGAATATTGAAAGTACCAAGAATTGCCAGAAGAACAAACAAATCTGTCTTGGAAGAAACATAGCCAGAAGGCTCCTTGGTGGCGGCAGTGGTGGTTGTGTGCTGTGGAGTTGTTCTGACCCATAGTGACCCTATACAGGGTTTCTGAAGTTGTAAACCTTTATGGGAGCAGAAAGCTTCATCTTTCTCCCACGGGGCAGTGGTAGATTTGAATTGCTGACTTTGTAGCTAGCAGCCCAATTCATAAACCACTACCCTAACGAGGGGGCTCCTTGTAGAATGCTCCTTAGAAGCAGAATGCTGAGAGCTTGTCTCTCACACTTCGGACGTGTTACCAGGAGGGACCAGTCCTTGGAGAAGGACATCATGTTGCTTGGCAAAGTGGAGGGTCAGTGAAAAAGAGGAAAAATCCAAGGAAACAGACTGGTACAGTGGTAGCAGCTATGAACTCAAGTGTAAAAATAATTATGAAGAGGATGTAGGACCAGGAGGTGTTTTAGCCTGTTGTGCACAGGGTAGCTATGCGTTGGAACCAATTCAACTGCACCTAACAACAGGAGCAGTGTGAGGATTAACTGAATTAGTGTAAGCTAAGTGCTTTCAAGGTTCCTGGCCCATTAAAAAAACAACAACCCACTGTGGTTCGAGTCAATTCCTCCTCATAGGGACCCTATGGGACAGAGCAGAACTGCTCCTTCACTTAAGACTGAATCTTTACAGGTGCAGACAGACTCGTCCTTCTCCTGAAGACCGGCTGGTGAGTTTGCACTGCCAACCTTGTGATTAGCACCTCACAGCACCACCAAGACTCCTTCCTCTGGCCCTTTCTAAGTGTTTAATAAATGCTGCTATTTTTACTGTTTTCGTATTTATTATTCTCTTTCTGCCACATTCCTGGATCTACACTGTAGGGCAGCATAGCACGACGACTAGCAGAGTGGGTTCCAAAGTCAGACTTCCTAGGTTCAAATCCAGGTTCTGCCACTTACTTGCTATGTGACTTGGGGCAAGTCACCTCTCTGAGCCTCAGTTTTCTCATCTGTGTAATGGCACCAACACCAGTCCTGTCTCACAAGGATGTTGTTAGGTGAGACCGAGTCAGTTTGACTTATTGTAACTCCATGTGATAGAGCACAATAGTCCCATAAGGTTGTCTAGGCTGTAATGTTTACAAGGATTCCTGGTGCGGTGCTGTAGGATCAACACTGGACGGTGTACCACAAGGTCGGCAACCCTATACAAGGTCACTATGAGTCAGAGTCAGGTAGATGGCACTTAACAACAGCAATCTTTACATGAGCACATTGCCAGTCTTTCTCCTGAGAAGCTGTTGGGTTGGCTTGAACTGCCAACCTTGTGGTTTGTAACTTAGCATTAACATCTGTGCCAGCAGGGCTCCTGTGTGAGGACTCAGTGAGGTAATATTCTGGGCTCTAAGTAGAGAGCCCAGGAGCTCTGGTACAGTAGTGGTTATGAATTGGGCTGCAAACCGCAAGGTCAGCAGTTTGAAACTACCAGAGGTTCCGCGTGAGAAAGATGAGACTTTCTGCTCCCATAAAGATTTATAGCCTCAGAAACCCTGTTCAGGGTTGCTATGGGTTTGAACCGACTCGACGGCACTTAACAACAACAACAACTGACAATCACGTGACCTCTAAAGGGATACTCCCATCTTGAGGAGACTCTGGAATGGTACTCCAAACAGTCTAGTTGTTGTGTTGTTGTTGTCAGGTGCCATCGAGTTGGAACCGACTCATAGTGACCCCATGTACAGCAGAACGAAACAA
>NW_006408594.1:11769166-11780713 GCF_000296735.1 Chrysochloris asiatica
ATAGTTGATCCAAGAAGAATGAAGTCCTTGACAACTTCAATCTTTTCTCCGTTGATAAGAATGTTGTTTATTGGTCCAGTGGTGAGGATTTTTGTTCTCTTGACATTGAGATGTAATCCATATTGAAGGCTGTGCTCTTTGATCTTGATTATATCAGGATTGTATCAAGATTGACATCGAAATTTCAAGAGACAGTATAGACACAAAACCAAACAGCCACCACTCGTCTGTCTGTCAAGCTGTGGTGGTTTGAGTTGCTGTGATTCTGAGGGCTATGCCACTGGTGTTTTAAATAACCAGCAGGGTCACCCATGGTGGACAGGTTTCAGATGAGCTTCCAGACAAAGACAGACTAGGAAGAAAGAGTGACAGACTACTTCTGAATCGCTAGTCACTGAAAACTCTATGAATAGCAGAGAAACAGCCTAGACAAGCCCCTAAATCACAATCTTCCTCCCTTTATTGTGTACCAGGCCCCATGAGGAATGCCCAGTCTTTGGAAGGAGCTTGTGTGATGTGATAGTTGTTATTATTCTTCCCATTCTACAGGCAAAGGAAGTTGAGGCTCAGCTCCAAGTGACAGACACTGAAGCCCGTATTCATGTGACGGTTAAGGTTCTGTGTCAGCTTGACTGGGTCAGGATTCTTAATGGTTTCACAGCTAAGATGTAGTATTCCCTCATGATGAGGTCTAATAGGATTATCTCCATGATGAGATCTGGTCTGTGCAGCCAATCAGTTGGAAGGAAGTTTCCTCTGGGATGTGGTCCACAACATCCTGTATCTTGTAAGAGATAAAAGGATAAGAAGTGAGCAGAGGAGGGGAGACCTAGTACCTCTAAGAAAGAAGGGTTGGGAGTGGAGTGTGTCTTTTGGACTTTGGGTCCCTTCTGTGAAGTTCCTAGATTCAGAAGAAGAGTGATGCTAAGACACACGGGGATCTCCAAGGAATGCTGGGCCTACAGATGCTGAAAGGAGACTCTGAATGTGGATGTCTAGCCTCCTAGACTGTGAGAATAAATCTGTTTCTTTAAGCCAGGGATGGTGAACCTTTTCTGCCAAAATTTATAATGCTGTTCATAGGCCATACAAACTATCAGCTTAAAAATCAGCCTACTGTATTTAACTAATTTAAATAATTAACACATTTAATTAACTCACCCCTAATGTGACAGGAGTCCTGGTGTGGCACTGTAGGTTAATGCACCAGAGTGCAAAGCTGTTTAAACTGCAAGGTCGGCAGTTTAAGCTCACCAGCTGCTCCTTGGAAACCCTATACAGAGTCGTTATGGATCGGAACTGACTTGACGGCACTTCACAACAACAACAACAATGTGATAGCCCACCACTCTTCTGGGTCAGTTTGTCGTACTGTGGTGGCTTGCATGTTGCTTTGATTTTGGAAGCTATGCCACTGGTATTTTAAATACTAGCAGGGTCATTCACGGTGGACAGGTTTCAGATGAGCTTCTGGATGAAGACAGACTAGGAAGAAGGACAGACATACTACTGAATATTTAGTGACTGAAAACCTTATGAATAGCAGTGGAACACTGTCAGCACCAGAATACTGAATTTTGAAACATGATGAAGAGCACCAGAACATTGTCAGCTATAGTGCCGGAGATGAGCTCCTCAGGTTAGAAGGCAGTCAGATTTGTACAATGACAAAGAACAAGGCTCTGGGAATTGAAATCTTCCAACAAACTGATGCAGCACTGGAGGCACTCACTCATGTATGCCCCCAAATTTGGAAGACAATTTACCTGGTCAACTGACTTGAGGAGATCCCTATTTGTGCCCATTCCAAAGAGAGGTGACCCAATGGAATGTGGAAATCATCAGACAATAACATTAATATCCCATGCAAGTAAAATTTTGCTAAAGATAATACAAAAACATCTGCAACCATACACTGACAGAGAACTTCCAGAGGTTCAAGCCAGATTCACAAGAGGACGTGGAATGAGGGATATCATTGATGACATCAGATGGATCTTGGTTGAAAGCAGAGAATATCAGAAAGCTGTTTACCTGCATTTTATTGACTGTGCAAAGGCTTTCCATTGTGTGGATTATGACAAGCTATGGACAACAGAGTATAAGTATTCCTGAACACTTAATTGTGCTCATGCTGAACCTGTACGTAGATCAAGAGGCAGTTGTTCCAACAGACCAAGTGAATACCGAATGGTTTCAAATGAGAAAGGGTGTGTGACAGGGTTGTATTCTTTCAACCATACCTATTGAATCTGTATGCTGAGCAAATAATCTGAGAAGCTGGATTATATGAAGAAAAACAAGGTATCAGGATTGGAGGAAGACTCATTAACAACCTGCCATATGCAGATGATACAACCTTGATCGCTGAAAGTGAACAGTACTTAAAATACTTACTGATAAAAATCAAAGACCAGAGCCTTCAGTATGGGTGGCATCTCAATGTAAAGAAAACAAAAATCCTCACCACTGGTCCAATAAATAATATCCATATAAATGGAGCAAAGATTGAAGTTGTACTTCATTTTGTTTGGATCAACAATCAACAATCAGGGAAGCAAGCAGTCAAGAAATCAAACAATGTATTACATTGGGCAAATCTGCTGCAAGACCTCTTTAAAAAAGTGTTAAAGAGCAAAGATACCAATTTGAAGAATAAGATGCACCAGACCCAAGACATGGTATTTTCAGTAACCTTATATACATGTGAGAGTTGTTCAGTGAATAAGGAATACCATAGAAGAATTGATATAAATAAGTTAAGGTGTTGGAGGAGAATATAAAAAGTACCACAGACTGCCAAAAACCAATCTTTGTTGAAAGAAGTACAGCCAGAACACTCCCTGGAAGCCAGGATGGCCAGACTTTGTCTCTTATAATTCGGACATATTATCAGGAGGGACCAGTCCATAGAAAAGGATACCATGTTTGGTAAAGTGGAGGGTCAGCGAAAATGAGGAAGACCTCCAACAAGAAGAATTGGCACAGTGGCAGCAGCAATGGGCTCAAATGTAGCAATGATTGTGAGGTGGCGTGAGATCAGGCAATGTTTCGTTCTGTTGTGCATACGATTGCTATGGGTTGATACCAACTTGATGTGATTGCTGGAACTGTGGTGGTCTTGGCAGGACCAGATGTTTCCCCTTTCCCCTCTGGTTTAAACCATCTACTCGTAGTATTTCTTTTAGCGCAGTACTAGATAACATACATAGCTCTTTTGGAGGCTGACAGCCCAAGATCAGGACTCAGATTTCAGTTCCGCTTCCTATTTGCTATGGAACTTTGGCCAGTAGCGTTGCCTCTAAGCCTCAGTTTATGCATCTGTAAAAGAGGGGTGATAATAATAGTATTCACTGCCTTTACTATGATGGGGATTAAAGGAAATAATACTTTGAGCCACTCAGAACAGCATGTGATGATAATAATTACCCAATACAGGGAATGCATAATCATTACGATTATTTGTAATGATAGGTTCTCTTGCCAGAAAGTTCACTGGACCATCTGGAAGTGCCCCATCCCCCATTCTTCAACCACACAGCCAGGGCAGGCCTTTTCTTTCTAGCTGTTTCAGAGCCCTGCTCGTGGAGTCTGGCCCTCCCAACAACAGCCTCTCGTTTGCCAGGCTTCTCATTTGCAGGTTCTGCTGTTCTGTGGATTTTCACTTCTCTTTCCATTTTGATTTTGTTTTTGTTCATTTGGATCTCAGTAAGCTGCAACCCGGGACAGAGCGACCTCCAAGCCCCTCTTGGTGGTGGCAGCCAGGGGTCAGCCTGGAGGGCTGTGTGGGGAGAAGCAGGCTTTGTCCTGATCACACTGGTACCCACTGGTTCAGCATAACAAGGCCCAGGCTGAGGTGGTGAAGATCGTGGGAATGGGTAAAATGATCAGAGCAGTAGGAAATGCGTATGAAGCTTCCCCAACACAGCATGTTGTCGTTGTTAGCCACTGTTGAGTTGCTCATTGGCTCGTGGTGACCCCATGCACAACACAATGAAACGCGGCGCAGTTCTATGCCATCCCCAATATCGGTTGTGACCAATAGCATATTCAATGGCTGATTATCAGAAATAGATTCCCAGGTCTTTCCTCCTAGTGTGGAAACTCCATTGAATCCAGTTATCAGAGCAACACACAAACCTCCAGTGACATGAGTTGGGGGCCGACTCCATGGCAGCTAACTACTACTCCATGCTACACACTGGGGACACAGAGACGAATAAGACATGCTTTCTGCAGCGCATTAATCCACAGTGCCACGTCAGGATTCCAGAAACTCTCGAGTAGATGGAAGTACCTGACTCATTCATTCAGGAACATGCAGGTGTGCTGAGCATCAGTCACTGTGATGGGTGTGGGGAATAGAAGATGAAGAGCCAGACGCCGGTCCTACACTCACCAGACCATCAAGGAGTTGGAGGTAGGCTGGATAAATAAAGGAGTTGGAGGTAGGCTGGAGGTAGGCTAGAGAAGAAAAAGGGAGCTCTGGTGGCACTGTAGACTAAGCACTGGCTGCTAACCACCAGGTTGGCAGTTGAAACCCACCAGTCTCTCCTCTGGAGAAAAGATGAGGCTCTATACTCCTATATAGATCTGCAGCCTCGGAAACCCTCACAGGGGTCTCTAGGAATCGGAATCAACTCAACGGCAGTGAGTTTGAGGGTTTTTTTTTGAAGGGGAAAAAAGTGGTAAAGTGTTCAGCTGTTAACTGAAAGATCAGTGGTTGAAACCCATAGCCTCTGTGGAGGAGGAAACCGTGGCAGTGTGCTTCTGTGAAGGTGACAGCCTAGAAACCCTACAGGGACAGTTCTTCTCTGTCCTGTACAGGGTCACTGTGAGTTGGAACTGATTTGACAGCAATGATGTATGTGCGAGGGGAGATACATGAGAGGATAACAGGAACTCGAAATAGTCATCTTGGATCAAGTGCACAGTCTTTCATAGTTCTCAGAGGGCACCACAGAGTTAGCATACCCAGGAGTAAGACAATCATGCCGATCTCATTCATCTGGGCACTCAGGGTGGCATGAAACCCCATTCCTCCTGAAGCTGATGCCAACGCACCACATTTGCTCGTTGTGATGTTAACTTTAGGCACGCTGTCCCACCCGTCTCTAAGCATCCAATATCCGATGTACAAAATGGGGAGAAAGGGACATTTGTGCCAAGGTTTTGGTGGGGATGAAGCGATATGAGCATAGGAGTGTGTTCTTGTGCTGGGAGCATTGTTTAATAGGGACACATGTCTGGAGAGTGTGGATGTGGGATGCTGAATGTCTAGCTGGCATGGACCACTGTCAGTCTGCTGAAACACCCAGAAGCATTGCAGCCAGGCCACGTATCCAATACCTCTGCATGGGACCTGTGAGTTGAAATGGCATAGTAAACCATGTGGTTGTCAGATTCAAAATGGCCAATACCAGTCCATTTCAGCTCACTAATGTCGATCATTAATGGATGTTTACAGCAGTTTCCTTCATTTTGAGTTGTGCCCCATCAGCAAATGAAGTTCCTGAGGACTTTACTCCATTCGCATCATCACTGTCAAATCTACTTTGAGGAGGCAGCTCTTCCCCAGTTGCCTTTTGAGTGCCTTCCAACCTGAGGGGCTCATCTTCTGGCACTATATCTGACAGTATTTTGGTGCTATCTGACAGTGTTCCACTGCTATTCATAAGGTTTTCAGTGACTAAGTATTTGGAAGAAGTCTGTCTCTCCTTCTTCCTAGTCTGTCTTCATCTGGAAGCTCATCTGAAACCTGTTCACCATGGGTGACCCTGCTGGTATTTAAAATACCGGTGGCATAGCTTCCAGAATCACAGCAACACACAAGCCACCACAGTACGACAAACTGACAGACAAGCCGTGGACATATTGAATAAGTACAGTTTAAGAATACAACCTGGGCACACAATTGCCTAATTTTTAAACATTCAGTGTCCCCTTGTTTTGTTTGAAAAACTGTACAGGTTTTTTTTGGGAAAAATCTATGTACAGGTTCCTCATGATCACAATGGTCTGGACTACTCATTCTTCAAAATGTTGTCCATAGCTTTTCATGATCCATATACAGTTGAAAGCCTTTGCATAGTCAATAAACCACATATAAACATCTTTATGGTATTTTCTTCTTTAGTCAAGATCCATCTGACGTCAGCAATGCTATCCCGCATTCCATGTCCTTGTCTAAATCCAGCTTGAACCTCTGGCTGTTCCCTGTTGATGGACCGTTGCAGCTGTTTTTGAATTACCTTTAGCAAAACTTTACTTGCATGTAAAATTAAAATGATTTCCACATTCTGTTGGTCACCTCTATTTGGAATGGGCACAAATATAGATCTCTCAGTATGGCAGATGGATATCTTCCAAATTTCTTGACATAGATGAGTAAGTGCTTTCAGTATTGCCTTAGTTTATTGAAAGATTTCAATTTGTATTCCAACATTTTTAAAAGCCACGTTCTTTGTCAATGCCTTAAGTAGCTTAAACTTCTTCCTTCAGTACCATTGCCGCTTGATGCTACCTCTTGAAATGGCTGAACATCGACCATTTCTTTTTGGTACAGTGACTGTGTAATCCTTCCATCTTTCTTGAATGCTTTCTGCATTCTGCCATATTTTGCTCACAGAATCCTTCAATATTTCAAGTTGGGACTTGAATTGTTTCCTGACTTCTTTCAGCTTGAGAAATGCTGCCTGTGTTCTTCCCTTTTGGATCCTAGGTCTTTACATATTTCATTATAATACTTGAATCTTCTCGACCCGCCCTGTAAAATGTTCTGTTCAGTTCTTTGACTTCCTAATTTCTTCCTTTTGCTTTAGCATCTCTCCACTGGAAAACAACTTTTAGCATCTCTTCTGACATCCATTTTGGTCTTTTCCCTATATTTTGTCTTCTTAATGACCTTTTGCTTTCTTCCTGTATGATATTCTTGATGTCATCCCACAACTCTTTTGGTTTTCAACCACTAATGTCTAATATATCAACTCTGCGCTTGAGATGATTTCCAAATTCAGCAGTTTAATTTCTGTGTATTCCAGCTGGTGAGGTCCATGTGGATAGTCATCTTTTATGTTGTCTAAAACAAGGTATTTGCAATTAATAAGTCATTGGTCTTCTAAAATTCTATCATGTGATTTCCAGCATTGTTTCTATCACCAAGGCCATATTTTCCAACTATTGATCTTTCCTCTTTGTTTGCAACTTTGCATTCCAAACACCAATAGTTATCAATACATTTTGATTGCATGTTTGATCAATTTCCGATTGAAGAAATTGGTAGAGTTCCTCAATTGCATCATTACTGGCTTTAGTGGTTGGTGCATGAATCTGAATAATAATTGTATTAACTGGACTTCTTCTTTCACAAGATTGTACTTCATGACAGATCTTGAAATATTCTCTTTGATGATAAATGCGATGCCATTCCTCTTCAATTTGTCATTCAAAATGGCCAACACCAGTCCAAGGATATTGATCAATATGTGCTCTATTTAATTTTTTAGATCCTTCAATTTTCTTAGCTACTTTGTACATTCCATGTTCCCATTATTAATGATGTTTACAGCTGTGTCTCCTCATTTTGTACCCCATCAGCAAATGAAGGTCCCAAAAGTTTTACTCCATTGGTGTCATCACGGTCAACTCTACTTTGAGGACACAGCTCTTCCCCTGTTGCACTTTTAATGTCTTCCAGCCTTCAGGGTTCATCTTCCATCACTATTATCTGACACTATTCTGGTGCTGTTTATAATGTTTTCATTTTCTGGTAATCTGTATGACAGTGTTTCTGCTGATAATCTACTGGTTCAATGGTTAAACATTTCAAAGTAATCCACCTCTCCTTCATAGTCTGTTTTCGTCTGGAAGCTCAGCTGAAACCTGTCCACCATGAATGACTCTGCTGGTATTTAAAATACAGCATCATGCAAGCCACCACAGTACAACAAACTCACCTGGGGGACATTTGACGGTGTCTGGACACATTTTTGGTTCTCACAATGAGGAAGGAGCTACTGGCATTTAGTAGGTAGAGGCAATGGCTACTGTTAAACATCCTACGATGCACAGGCAGCCTCTATTCTTCTCCCCCCGCCCCCAGCAAAGAATGATCCAGCCCAAATGTCAATAGTACTGTGGTTGAATGATCCTAGTGCAGGTCATCATTTTTTCCTGCATTACCTCTTATATATCACGCGGTTCCCATTACAGAACTTCCTAAGTGAGCCAATAAAATGGTGCCTTCAGAAATAAATCGTGAAATGGCAAATTAGATGACTACATGCCTAACTTAGACCCTGGCTCCAGGCCCTCCTCCTCAATACATTTTCCCAAGAAAACGTTTGTCATGTTCCTTTTTATAGGCTTTAAATCGCCTAATATATAATTTTTTCCTGGTCTTTTGGGTAGTAAAAGGGTTTAACGAATTGAAACTGTTTTATACCGAAGTCAGTGATACCAAGATTTCTCGGTTCATCTTTCTAAGAAAGAAAGAAAGAAGAAAAAAGCATATTTTTGCAGCCAATGGAACATACAATGCTTGCAAAGTCCTAGGAGAAATCTTTGTCCAAAAATGATGCCAACTTGCTATATAATGCTTCTGCTAAAGCACAAGAAAAGAGCAGCTCATTAAAGTTGCCTTGGCTAAGGCGAAGAAAGTAAGATTTTGAGCCTGTCTCCCTGCCAACCCTCTCTGCCTTGTGAGAGTTTTCAACGGGCCTGGAACACTTCTCCTTAGTGTAGCTGTCCAGGTAGACATGAAATCTACTGTCTTGCATCTTCCAAAGACATTCTTGTATTGGTCTGTTCAAGCCCATGAAAGATGGATGTCAAAAGCACCCAGGAGAATGAAAGTCATGTGCTCAAATCTCAATGTGTTATCATGTTATTTTGAGTAGGAAATACTGAAGCACTCTTATAGACCTCTTGCTTCAGACTCACGGCTTATTTTAAAAGAGTCAGAAAGAAGACATATCCTTAGAGAAAGGCATTATCTCTGATTTTGGCAAGTCCTTAACTAACGCATCTCTTTTTGGCAGGGACTGCTGGTGTGCTTGAGCCATTTTTCTTCTTCTTGTATTGTGTTGTTGTTAAGTGTTGTCGAATCAGTTCCAACTCATAGCGACCCTGTATAGGATCTAGTAGATGTGGTTGGTGGGTTTGAACTGCTGGCCTTGTGTTTAGCAGTCGGATGTTTATCCTAAGTACCACACTAGGACCTGAATTTGCAGGTGGGCACACAGTTTCCCAGATAAAGGCTACATTTCCCATATTCCCTTGCAGCTAGGTGGTTTGGGGGTGTTGATTATGTGTCATGGAGTAGATTGGGGTCATAACGACCCTACATAGGGTTTCCAAGGCTGAGAGTTTCATCTTTCTCCCACGGAGCTGCTGGTAGATTTGAACTGCTAATCCTGTAGTTAGCAGCCCAGCTTTGTAAACCACCACACTGTCAGAGTTGTTGGTGTTAAGAGAGCCGTCAAGTTGGTTCCGACTCATAGCCACCCTATGTAGGGTTTCCAAGGAGCAACTGGGGAGTTTGATCCATGACCCTGCAGTTCCAACCTGCCTTGCAGTCCAGAGCATTAGCCCGCAGTGTAGGGCCATATAACTAAGTATCAGCCAATAGGAAGTGATGTGCACAATCCTCGTCCTCCTTTCCCTCTTCCCAGAAGCTATATGCAGACTGGGTGGTGAAGGCAACTATCTTGGACCATGTAGAGAAAGTTATCACTGGAAGTGTGGGAGAACTGGCTTCTTGACCTCACGGAGTTGCCATAACACCAGGATACTTGTATCTGGACTGTTACATGAGGGAGAATTGAAAACTTTAGTGTTCCAAATCACAGCCATTTTGTGTGTCTGCGGCAGCTAATGAACCCATGTAGGATCAGCAGTGGACTGTGAACCACAAGGTTGGCTGTTCAAACCCCTCAGATGCTCCTCGGAAACCCTATCTAAGGTCGCTGTGAGTCGGAACCGACTCAATGGCACTTAACAACAATAACTAATGGTTTATCAATTTCAATCAATTCATTGACTCAAAGGGCAAAGTTCTAGTGTTGCAATCTCAAAATACATTCCCAGTAACACCAGTCCCACGGGGTGCTTTACAGTGAGGGCCAGCAAATTTCTTCTGTAAAGTTTTTTTTTTAATGTGCCCTCAAGTCGGTTCTGACTCCTAGAGACTCTGTATAGGGTTTCTGAGGAGGGGCTGGTGAGTTTGAACCACCGACCTTGAGATTCAAACCGACCTGGTGGTCCAGTGCTTATCTTACAGCGCTGCACCAGGACTCCCTGTAAAGGGCTTGTTGTTGTTGTGATGTGCCGTGGAGTCGTTCTGACTCATAGCAACCCTGTACAGGGTTTCCAAGGCTGTAAATCTTTACGGGAGCAGAAAGCCTCATCTTTCTCCCACGGAACAACTGGTAGTTTCGAACTGCTGACCTTGTGGTTTGCAGCCCGATTTGTAACCACTACCCTACCAGAGCTCCTTCTGTAAAGGGCTAGATAGTAAATATTTTCAGGTTTGCAGGCCATATAGTTTCAGTTGTAAGTTAACTTTGTCACTGTAGTACAAAATCAGCCATTGTTACTGCTGCTGTTAATGTTATAGAGTTGGTTCTGACTCATAGTGGCCCCTCTATAGATTTTCCAAGTAGCCACCTGTGGGTTTAATGGCTGACCTTTCCATTAGTAGTCCACTGCTTAACCTACAGTGCTATACCAGCACGCATAAACAATACTTAACAAATAAATGTGGCTGTGTTTCAATACAGCTTTATTTACAAAAACAGGTGGTTGACAGCTATAGTGTGCCGACTCTGCTCTGTGAAAAAAGATTTAAACAGGGCAACCTCCACTTTAAGACTTACAAGAAAGATAAGGATGTTAAAAACTCTAAGAAAGAATAATAATATGATAAGAACTGTACTGCAAACCACAAGGTTGGTGGTTCAGGCCCACCAGGCACTCCATAGGAGAAAGATGAGGCTTTTTGCTCCTGTAAAAATGTACAACCTTGGAAACTCAACACAGGGTCTCTATGAATCAGAACTGACTTGACGGCACTTAACAACCAACAACAAATTTTTATTTAAGCTAGTGTTTTCCAAATTTATTTAACCACGTAACACTTTATAAAAAGAAGGGCTATTATTCCAGAACTCATCTGAATGTGTGGTTGCACACATTATGACAAACTGGGTAACTCTGGTTGTTAATGGATTATTTTAGGCATACATAAAACATATACACTAGCCATCTAAATGCTTACCAACAAGAACAAAGCCCATGTTCATCTCTCCACTTCATGCCCCATGAGCTCTTATACCTTCTTAAGGTTATCTTGAATGTGATACTTATCATTGCTACGTAGAGTTCCTGGATGGAACAAATGGTCAAACAAGCTGAAAGGTCGTTGGTTCAAACTCACCTGCCGACTCTGTGGTTCGTAGTCCAGTGCTGGTCCTACAGTGCCACACCAGGAGTGTGTATAGAGACGGTTTTAAATATATGTAGTCCTGGTATGGCGCTGTGGGATAATAC
>NW_006408594.1:11781298-11783643 GCF_000296735.1 Chrysochloris asiatica
TGCTTATCCTATGGAGCCACTGCATTCCTCTCCTCTAGCATACTACACAGGTCCTTCTTGAATTTGCTTTTTTTTTTTGCACTGTATTATATGTCTGGGATGTAGTCATATGTTAACATACATGTCTAGTTCATTGCTTTTCACTTCTATTTGGCATGCCATTGAAAGAACAAACTGCAATTCATTTATCCTTTCTCCTATAGATAGACTTTTAGTTTCCTTTTTGTTAATTGCTGGTTATAAACACTGAATCAAAGAATATCTGTACATGTCTCCTTCATTTCCTTATGGGAGTGCTTCTCTAGGAAACACTCTAGCTGTAGAATTGTCTCTTTTCAAGTTTGAGAGTGGACTCACAGTTGGTTCCAATGGTATTTAAGGGTTCTTACTACTCTACAGCTCTGACTAAATGTGGTATTGTCAGACACCCGTTTGAATTATTTTTGCCAATCTGATGAGTATGAAATGCATAGTTGTGGCAGAGTATATCTATGCTTAGTTTTCACAGGGATTTTTGACCTTGGGTAATGCTTACAATGCTAGAATGATATAAAAGGCTGAAGCCAATTCAAGTTCCTAAGAAGGACTCAGGTTGAACCTTTCAAGATGAACCTGTAGGTCTGATTCAAAAGTTACTTTCACATTTTCCAATCTGACTCTTTAACTTGAAGAGTTACCTTTACTAGTTGTGAGAACATGGGCTTTGGAGTCACACAGACCTGGTTCAAATCCCCCCTGGGTCACACATTCTACATGTGGGCATAAATTGGTTTCCAGAGCCTGTTTCCTCCATGTAGTTATAAATATGATTCTGCTTGGAAAGAGGTTTTCTATGCTTTTAAAATTAGATTAGACCTGAATTAGATGTGTTCTAAATATGATCACTTATGAACACGTTCAGCATTTCGCAGGCTGAAAGAATTGAAGACAAGAATTCAAACCTCGAGTTGAAATACTGAAGGACTCTCTGAACAAAATATTGAACAATGCAGGAAGCACTCAAAAGAAAATGGAAGGAATACACAGTCACCATACCAAGAATAATTGGTTAACATTGAACCGTCTGATCAAGAACAGATGATTTTAAATGAAGAAGTTCAAGGTGTACTGAAGGCATTGGCCAAAAAATAAGACTCCCAGAATGAACAGAATACCAATGGAGATGTTTCAATAAACAGATGCAATACTAAAGAATTCATTTGTCTATACCAAGAAATTCAGAAGACAGATACCTTGCCAACTGACTGGACGTCATCCATATTTGTGCCCATTCCAAAGAAAGGTGATCCAACAAAATGCAGAAATTATCAAACAATATCATTAATGTCACATGCAAGTAAATTTTGCTGAAGATAATTAAAAAACAATTGCAGCACTAAATAAACAGTGACCTGAAAGAACTTCAAGACAGATTCAGAAGAGAATGTGGAACAAGGAACATCATTACTAATGTGAGATAGTTCTTGGCTGAAAGCAGAGAATACCAGAAAGATGTTTACTTGTGTTTTATTAGCTACATAAAGGCATTTGACTGTGTGGATCATAACAAACTACAGATAATATTGCAAAGAAATGAGAATTCCAGAACTTATTTGTGCTCATGTGAAATCTGTACAAGACCAAGAGGCAGTTGTTTCAACAGAAGGGGAGACTGTGGTTTAAATTCAAGAAAGGTCTGCTTACTTAATATATATGCTGAGCAAATCATCTAAGAAGTTGGACAATATGAAACAGAACACAGCATTCGGACTGGAGAAGACCCATTAAAACAAACTACAGTATGCGGGTGGCACAACCTTGCTTGCTGAAAGTGAAGAGGACTTAAAGCACTTAATGATGAAGATCAAAGAGAGTACACATGGCCCACATGAACCACAGCTTCCTCTAACCTGAGAGCAGAAGAACTAGATGGTTCCTGGTTCCCACTACTGATCACTCTGACCAGGACCGCAATAGAAGGTCCCAGTTAGAATGGGTAGAAACTGTATAACAAGATTCAGATTCGAGAAATAAAACAAACAAAATAAAAACCAGACTTACTGGTCTGAAAGAGACTGGAGGACTGCCCAAGACTACTGCCCTAAGACAATCTTCTAACTTGAACTTATCAGCCAATCAATAGATGGAACCATATAAACAACAGCACCTAGGAAGAATGTACTCCTTTGGACAATCAACTCTCTGAGATCAGAAGGGAACATTTTCCCAAAAGCAAAGCTGAGATGGTAGGAAGAGGCAGGGAAACCGGATGAATGGAAACAGGGAATCCAGGAAGGGCATACTGCAGAGATCACAGCCAATGCCATAGAACACTGTGTGTATGAATTATTGACTGGAAAATTAAT
>NW_006408594.1:11784348-11796078 GCF_000296735.1 Chrysochloris asiatica
GTTGGAACCAACTCGACAGCACTTAACAACAACACAACTTTGGACACATCATCGGGTAAGACCAATCAATGGAAAAGGACATCCCATTTGGTGGAGGATCATTGAAAAAGATGGAATCTGTGAGCTGGATTAACACAATAGCAGCGGCTCATGAAGATGGCACCAGACCAGGCTTCACTCTGTTCTAAGGTAGGTGGCCACGAATTGGAGCTGGAGCGGACTAAGCGACAACCACAAATGGTGGGGGAGGACCGAATGAGCAGTGGGTCTCAAAGCAGTCACACACGCGGTGTACGGCTCATGCACAGAGCGCTCTCCATTGCTGCTGCCCTCCGTCACCCTGTGGAGATACTGGGGAGTATGTGAGCTGAAGCTGTCCTTAATTTTGTTCACCCTGGAGATGGGTTGATTTGTATCTCCCCAAAAGGTCACTGAAGAAGGATATATTTGGTAAGGTGGAGGGTCAGAGAAAAAGAGGAAGACTCCCAGTGAGATGGATTGGCAAAGTGCCAGCATGGATGGGCTCAAGCATGGCAACAATTGTGAGGCTGGTCCAGGATCGGGCAGTGTTTCGTTCTGCTGTGCATAAGGTCGCTATGAGTTGGTACTGACTTGATGGCACCTGACAACAACAACAAAAATTCTGTTCAAGTCTACCCTCCTCCTGTACCAAATTTTTTTTTAAGGTTTTTAATTGTAGATTGAGTGAAAGTTTACAGGGCAGATCATCAGTTTTGCATTCAACAAATATATAATTTGTTTCATTACAATGATTATAATCCCCTCCATGTACCATCAGTTAACAGTAGTTCTCTCTATTCACTTTAGCTTTTTTTTTTTTAAACACTCAGGCATATATAATCATTTACACCACCAAAGGGCACATTCTGCAAGTCTGCCTCCTGGCTGCTAGCTCTTAGTCCCTCTATTTCCATGAATCTAGAATCCTCAGCTGTTCCCTCTCCATGCCCCCATCTCTGCCTCCATCTCTGGTGTTGCTGCTTCTCTGGATAAGGTCTCGCATTCTGCTTGGGCTCTTCTCCCTTGATTGTTTTAGGGTCCTTTTTTTCTGGACTGTAAGATTAACTACATCCCCGTTTTTGTTACAATACTTCTACCTTTACAACTGTGACAGTCGCAATTAGTCGTGATAACAATTACTCATTATTGCATCATAAGAATCTTATCCCCATCTCTTTACCAGACCATCTAGACAAGATGAAAACTATTCAGTGGGGACTCTATCTTATCCTACACACTCTTAAACTAAATTCCCCTTGAAACTTGGTAAACCAGTCACTTCGTGCCTTTATCGTCCCTTCATTTTAGGTAGCCAATGTCTAAATTGCCCATCCCTATCTACCCTGTGTACGGAGTCCTGGTGTGGCGCTGTGGGTTAATGTGCCAGACTGCAAAGCCATTTGAACTGCAAGGTCGGTGGTTCAAGCTCACCAGCTGCTCCTCGGAAACCCTATACTGGGTCGCTATTGGGTCGGAACCAACTCGACGGCACTTTACAACAACATCTACCCTGTGTATAGAGGGGATAGCACTGATACTTGATGTGAAGACTCCTTCCCTCCTTACTCCATGAGTAAGGAGTTCTGGTAGCATAGTGGTTACGAGTCAGGCTGCTAATCTCATGGTCAGCAGTTCGAAACGACCAGCTGTCCCGTGAGAGAAAGATGAAGATTTCTGCTCCTGTAAAGATTTACAGCCTTGGAAACCCTATGCAGGGTCACTATGAGTTGGAACCGACTCCACGGTACTTAACAACCACCACCTCCATGAGTATAGGTCAAGTTCATCAAATTGTAGCAATTTACCCTTGTTTCCTTTAAGAAAAATGGTTTTAGTTTTTTTTTTTTTTTTAATCTTCCTCTAGTCAAGGTCTGATTATCAAGCCATCGAGGCTAGGTCAAACGGGTACTATCTGCAAGTTTGGATGTTCTTGTGCGTCTCCTCTCCACACTAAATCTTGTGACCTTATTTGGAAATGGCATCTTTGCAGATGTAATTAAGTGACCCCAAGGTTAATGTGAAGGTGGGCCCCAATCCAAAGAGACTGGTGTCCTTAAAAGACAACAGACACAGAGAAACGGCTGTGTGAAGATGGAGTCAGAGCTGAGAACAGTACTGCTATCAGCTAAGGAGCACAGGGCCTACGCTGACAGAAGCTGGGAGAGACATTGAAACATCTTCCCCTGAGTCTTCAGAGAGCCCGGCTCCCTCAGTTCAGACTTCCAGCCTTCAAAACTATGGGAGGATACATTTCTTGGGTCTTAAGCCACCCATTTTGTGGTTATTTGTTATGGCAGCCTCAGGAAATAAATACAACTCTCTACATTCCTCGGTTTCCCCTATAAGTGAAAGTGTCATGATCATCTACATGGAGTCCTGGTGTTGTGCTGTAGGGTAAGCACTGGACTGAATCTTGTGATTGGTATGAACCGGCAGTTCAAACTCACCAGCCGCTCCTTGAAAATCCTACACAAGGTTGTTATGAGTCAGAAACCATTCGAAAGCACTTTACAACAATAATCACTTACATGCTTAATATCTGACCACAAATTAAATATTTTTCAGAGCTAGAAAGGACTTTGTGGTTAAGTGCCGTCAAGTCGGTTCTGACTCAAAGCAACCCTGTATAGGGTTTCTTAAGAGCAGCTGGTGGGTTTGAACTGCGGCACTGTAGGATAAGCACTGCTCACCACAAGGTTGGCAGTTCAAGCCCACTAGCTTCTCCTTGGAAACAGTTGTTGTTAAGTGCTGTTGAGTCAGTTCTGACTCATAGCGACTCTGTATAGGGTTTCCGAGGAGTGGCCGGTGAACTTGAACTGCTGACCTTGTAGTTCAAATACACCTTGTAGTCCAGCCTTAACTGCTCAACACATAAGGAGTCCTGATGTGGCACATTAACCCACAGCACCACACCAGGGCTCCTTATATGGAATCCTTATGAGTCAGAATCAACTCAAGGCACTTAAATTAACTACAACAGAAAGGTCTTGGAGATCATCTAGTCAGGAGGTAGTTACCCTCCTCTGTTTTTAAAAGGATGATTTAATAGTCTAATGAAAGGTTATGTCCTCTTTGGAAAAATGGTACAAGAAACAGACATTGAATCTTGTCTTCCTAAGCGTGGAACCTGAGCTGTCATTGTTCCCCAAAGCACCTTTCTCTTGGTTTTGTACTTGAAGGACTGGAGTACATACTGGTTGCCTGACTAAATTGCTAAGGGCAGATAATGTTGCCATGTAACTAATATTGTAAACTAGAGTTTGGAAGATTTGTTGGTATATGAGTAAATAATGACCTTGGATGGAAATTTTAAAGATTCAAGAGTAGGAAAAAAAAAATTCCATTCCCCTGGAGGCCAAACCCCATATGGCAAACTACATACCTTCAAACTGCCAGCCAGATCTGAAGTCCCAATTTGGAAACGAGCCCCAAATGCCATTCTCTGTGTTGATGGAAGTACCAAATGTGTTTCTGTTTTGCTTTTAAGCTCAGAACACATTCCAAGTGTTGGCAAACTGTCTGCCGCCTGCAATCTGGTTTCCACCCACACCAGGCTGCCCAGACGGCTGTTGCGAAGGGCTCACTGCCAAGCCCAAGAGCCTCTTTGAAGGCCGCACCTTCTCTGTTGGTGGTGTGGCCTTGGATTCTGGGGGTGCTCCACAGGCTTAAAGCTTCCTTGGTGTTTGCTATCTCATTTTCTTTGGGTGATTCTCTATCCTCTGACTATTCTTCCTTCATCTCTTGGACAACTCCTCTTCTTCAGTCCCATGACCTCTGCCAGAGTCTCCTCAAAGACCCTATTAGTTATGACCAGCTTTCTGAATTCTCACCTGCCAACAAGATGTTTCCATGTTAAGCCCTTTTCTCATCTCATCTTAGTTTGTTCACTTATAGTATTGTCACCATACTTAGTAACATTAGTCCTTTGTGCTGGTGCCATTCATTCAATAAATGTATTATTATATTTTCCTACTCTGTCACCCAGAGGGAGGACAACAAACCAGTAAGGTATGCACACCATGGAATGGTCAATCATTCTAAATCCAAAGGGCAACATTTTGAGACAACATTGAGAAGGGATGCAAAGGTGGATGGAATGGAAATAGAAACCACAGGGAGAAAGTGGGATTGATGATCTTTGCAGGGAGGGGATTATAACCATGGAGATGAAACCAAGTGTGTGGTGTATTGAATGTTAAACTGACGATCTGCTCTGTAAACCTTCACTCAATTCACAACAAAAAGTTCAACAGAAAATAAATTGAGGCACTGTGGTTTTGGTATTGGTATCGAGTACCGAATATACCATGGATTGCCAGAAGAACAAGGAGTCCTATTGGTGCTTTAGGATCAGCATTCAACTGCTAATTGCAAAGTCAGTGGTTCAAATCCACCAATGGCTCCTTGGGAGAAAGGTGAGGCTGTCTGCTTCTGTGAAGAATTACGGCCTTAGAAACCCTACACAGGGTCTCTATGAGTTGGAGTCACCTCAATGGCATGGGTTGGTAGACCAGAAGAAGAAGAAACAAATCTGTCTTGGAAGAAGTACAGCTAGAATGCTCCTTAGAGATGAAGATGGTGAAACTTCATCTCATGTACTTTGGACATATCATCAGGAATCATCAATCCCTGGAGAAGGACATCCTGCTTGGTAAAGCAGAGGGTCATTGACACAGAGGAAGACTGCCAATGAGATACTGCCACAGTGGCTGTAACAATGGATGCAATACAACAAGGATGGTGAGGATGGCACAAGACTAGGCACCATTTTGTTCTGTTGCACTCACCTTGACAGCACCTAATTACAAAACAGTATCACCTTAAGAGGTGGGAATATTATTGACTCCAATTTACTAACACAGAAACTGAGCTCCAGAGATGTGAAGGAAGTTACCTAATGTTGTCACAGAGAGTAAGTGGGGTAAGCCTGGACTTGAACATGAGGCTGTCAGGCTACAAGGCCCGAGCTCTTAGCCATTGTGCTTTGCTTTTTCTCTAGTTAGATGTGAAGGTGAGGACGTTGTTCCCTGATAATCCTGTGCTGGTGGAGACAATGAGCGACAACTCTCTCATCTGGAGGCAACTAAATGGGACAGTGTCTCACACTGGACCCAGTATGAGGCCCTGACAATGTCTTTGTGCTGTTGTGAAAAGTATCCCAAGCTACTCACTTTTCCCAAGCTACAGATCTCAAAGTCATCTTTTCACACAAAAAATGGATGAGGGGAACAGGCCACACAAGTACATGGTACAATAGCCAACAGCCACGTAAGTTTCCCTCCTAATTGGCCTCAGCTTTCCTGTTCCCCTCCTTAAAAACAACTCTGGTTAGCAAATATGTGGGTAAGTCAAAAAGTACTGCTACTAGGGTTCCAGTTTATACATGCACTGGTTTTTCTCCCTAACAAAATGTGTTTATAAACATGGCTCTGAGATCAGTAGATGGCTTCAGATGAGTTCTCTCAGTAATAGAGACTTGTCTTAGTCTTGCTAAGGTACCACAAAACAACAACAACAAAACCATTTTGTCCCAAGGTGGAAGAAAGATTTTGAGGTTAGTGTTCATATGAATTTTTTAAATAAAACTCAAGTGGACAGCTTCTCAAATCACTGAAGTTTTGCAACATGAAACAACAGTTTTTAAAACAGGTCAAGTGTTTTAAGGAAGATTGAGAAGATCTCAATGATAATCCCAGAGAGGGAAGATGGTCAGCCTTCACAGATGACGACACTGAGAAAAAGTCCAGAAAGTTGTGGAGTCATAGCTACTGAAGTTGAGATCTCACATGGGTGAATATTTTCAAAGCTAAACTTGGGCCTCAGCAAGTTTTCAGCTTGATGAGTACCGTCAGAGCTGCATAGAGATGTTAGTTCTTTGTAATGATCTTTCCCATCAGCAAGATTGAAGCTAATGATGATGATTTGATGAAACAAATCCAAGCCTTGGAAGAGGGCAGGGTCTAAAGAATATAGTGGCTCGCCAGGAGATCTATTGGGCCAGTTAAATTCAAGGCAGAGCGGTCAGTTCAGAAGGTTATGGAGAATTTTTTTTTAAAGTTTCTAAAGGGGTAATCTTAATAGACTTTCTCAAAGAATGTAGGCAATCACAGGGACTTATTAGGAAGATGTTTTCAGAAACTAGAAAAATGCCAGGAAAGTTGCACTGAGAAATTTTTCCCCATCACAACAAAGCGCTTGCCCATTTTTCTAAGGTAGCAAAGGCTGTGCTTTGAGAATTTCGTTGGGAAACATTACCTCATCGATCCTACAGCCTTGAGCTTTCCCCTTCAGACTTGTTTTTTTGTTCCCCAATCTAAAAAGGCTTGGAGGCCAGGATGCCCAAACTTTGTCTCTTATACTTCAGACATATTGTCTGAAGGATATCATGTTTGGTAAGGTGGAGGGTCAGAGAAAAAGAGGAAGACCCCCAACGAGATGGATTGGCAAAGTGGCAGCATCAATGGGCTCAAGCGTCTCAACAATTGTTAGGTTGGCCCAGGATGGGGCAGTGTTTCGTTATGTTGTACACAGGGTCTCCGTGAATCAGTACCGACTCAATGGCACCTAACAACAACAACAACAACAACAACAACAACAACAACAACCTAAACAAAACAATTTTAAAATGAGCATAAGCTTATTCCCCTGAAGATGCCAAAATTGTTGTTTTCATGTGGTGTGAACTGAAGAGTACAGAATTCTTCCGGGAAGGGTTAGAGCGATGGAAGCATATAGACCTAGACAGAGGATATAGCAAGAAACAATAGCTTCATATTTTGATATTTTTGTTTAATAAAGGTTTCTATGATTCATAGCAATGTTTTTTGGACTTTTTCTCAAATATATGTGTATTTCACGCCGAGCATGACACCTATCCACTGTTCTGCATGATCCTTTTCATCTGTCTACTCACCAGGGCCATTTTTAACGCCTGTCACTCGCTCACCACTAACATGCATCTCCAAGGCCTGTTTTGTCTACCTTCTCTATCTCTTGAATCTTTTCCTATCTCTTTGACCTCATTGTTTCTGCCTTAGTCTAGCCATCAGCCTCTTGTGCCAGGATTACTGCAACCATGTCCTATCTCCAAGGTTCCTCCTACCTGCGCTACTTCCTACCTCAACCCAAGTTCCAAACTATTCCCAGTCCTGCATTCCACAAGTCCAATGCTATTAGCTTGCTTGCACATCTGTGATGGTCCCACCTCCAGCAGATTCATTTCAAGTTCTTTGCTAATCTCATGGTCAGCAGTTCAAAACTACCAGTTGTTCGTTGGAGAAAGATGAGGCTTTCTGCTCCTGTAAGGATTTACAGCCTTGGAAACTCTGTACAGGGTCGCTATTAGTAGGAACCGACTCCACGGCACACAACAACAACAACAACAGGCCCTACTGTTATTGTTTGTTGTTAAGTGCTGTCAATTCCCACTAATGTTGTTGTTGTTAAGTGCCATCAAGTCAGTTCCAACTCAGTGGCCCTGTATAGGGTTTTTGAGGAGTGGCTGGGGAGTTTGAATTGCCAACCTTGCAGTTCAAACTGATCTTGAGGTACAGCGCTTGTCCTATGGGTATCCTATAGCGACCCTGTATAACAGGGGTGGGAAATGTCCAGCCCACGGGCCATATATGATCTATGAAATCATTTGTTCTGGACCTGCCAAGGCAACCACAGTTCCAGCCATCACATTGTGGTTGTTCCAACTCACAGTGATGCTGCATAGGGTTTCCTTGGAGCAGCTGGTGGGTTTGAACTGTCAACCTTGTGATTCGCAGTCCAGTGCTGATCCTGGAGTCCAGCCATCACACTGGGGATCAGTTAATTAAATGTCTGCTCAAATATAGTGGGCAAATTTTTAAGTAGTTAATTGAATGGCCTGTGAATGATGTTATAATTTTGGCAGAAAAAAAGATTCCCCATCCCTGCAGTATAGGGTTTCTGAGGAGCAGGTGGTGTGTTTGAGCCACTGACCTTGAGGTTAACAGTCCAGTGCTTGTCCTACAGCACCTACCAGGGCTTCCAGGTTAAGTACTTGGCTGCTAGCCCAAAGGCTGGTGGTTTAAGTCCACTCAGAGACTTAAAAGAAAGGTCTGGTGATCTTCTGAAAAACCTGTAATTGAAAAGTCTGTAGAGCACATTTGACTCGGATACACATGGGGCCATCATGAGTTGAAACTGAGTTTGGTAAAAGGCCCTTCCTGACGGAATTCAGTTGTTCTTTCCGTTTTGTATCCAGTGTATATCGCAGGACTGGGCCCACAGTAACTGACTGAAATAGGGAACCTTATTATTCCATTTATCTAGTGCAGCTACGGAGTCCTGGTGTGGCGCTGTTGGTTAACGTGCTGGACTACAAAGTCAGTTTGAACCCTAAGGTCGGCGGTTCAAGGTCACCAGTTGCTCATCAGAAACCCTACACAGGGTTGCTGTGAGTCGGAACCGACTCAACAGCACTCAACAACAGCAGTGCCAACTATAAGGAGCCCTGGTAGCATAGCAGGTTATGAGTTGGGCTGCTAACCACAAGGTCAGCAGTTCAAATCTACCAGCCGCTCTGTGGGAGAAAGGTGAGACTTTCCACTCCAGTAAAAGGGCACAGGATTGGAAACCCTCTACAGGTTCGCCATGAGTTGGAACTGACACCCCGGCACACCACCACCACCACTACCAGCGCTGGTATAATAGAAACATCACAGGTGGGTAGCTTTAAAGAACAGAAATTTCTTTTCTCACAGTTGAGAGGCTGAGGTCCTGGTTTAGGGTAACAGTTCTGGGATTTTTCCTCTCCCTGTTGGCTGG
This sequence comes from Chrysochloris asiatica, assembly GCF_000296735.1. NCBI lineage: Eukaryota > Metazoa > Chordata > Mammalia > Afrosoricida > Chrysochloridae > Chrysochloris > Chrysochloris asiatica. The sequence continues at coordinate 11,793,166 of NW_006408594.1, forward strand.
GGAAGGTCCTCGGTCTCCTTCCAGCATGTTCCTCAGTTCATAGGCCAGAATCTTCAACCAGCCTGGCATCTGTCTTCTCTCACCTGTGTTTGCTTACTTCTGTGTCTTGATGGGCACTTTGGCTTAAGACACACTCTACACTGACATGACCTCATTAACTTAACAAAGAAATCCCTATTCCCAAATCCACCAGAATAAGAATGCAGATTTACAACAATTGTTTTGAGACATGATTCCGTCCTTAACTCCTCTGTACTCTCAGTTTGAATGTTCCCACCGTGAGGCCTTGGCCTGGATGGTTTCTGCAGGGACTGATTCCTCTAATGCCTCCCCTCACTCCTGCCCACACCTGATACATTTCCATTCATCCTCAGGATCCGGAGTATTTGCTGTTGCTGTTAGGGGCCGTCAAGTTGATTTTAGATTCATAGGCACCCCATAGGGTTTTCTAGGCCATGATCTTGATGGTAGCAAATCACCAGTCCTTTCTCCCATGGGCTGCTGAGTAGGTTCCAGCCTCCAACCTTTTAAACAGCAACTTAGTGCTTAACCATTCTGCCACCATGGCTCCTTGCTCCCTCTGAAGGGAAGCCATTTCTGGCTCCCTGGGACCTCAATTCCTGCTGCTCAGTTACTGCTCTTTCCTGTAACTCCTTGTGGGCATCTCTGCCTCCTTCCCACCAGCCTTGTACACAAAGTAGACCAGCCACATACTAGGTGGTAGCTGTCTGTCTGCAGAGAGCAAAGCTGTCTTCTCTGAGCCTGTCCCTGACCCTATTAAGGGAGGACAACTAAGCCCTAAAGCCATTCTCTGGGGACTGGGGAGAGGGCAGGTTCTGCGTGTGTAGGCTGCGCTAATGCAGCGATATCAGTGTGGAGAAGGTGGAGGCTCTAATTGGGTCAAGGCAGGTCCTCGGTGTGGAGTTAAACATCCGCTGGAGGTGAAGAAGGGCTGGCATTCTGTCTGTACTTGCATGCCAGCCCAGCCGGAGAGTCTGTGGGGAGCTCCAGGATTTGTCCGGAGCTAGGAGAGGACAAGGACACTCAAGGGGAATGGAGAGCAGCGTCTCCTGACCGTGAGAAGTGTGACCTTTCCAGGGCACACAGTCCTGTGCTAGACCCAGGTGCTCAGCCTTTGCAGGTGATCTTTGGAAGGGGAAGACCAAGTGGCCCAAGGTCTGAATTCAGAGGTCAGTGCGGCCACAACTGAGGAGAATGGCTGATGTGAATGTGGGTCCAGAACCCCCTTCCTCTGCCCTCCATAATCCCCCTGCTGAAATACCTACTAGTCAGTCCTTCAAGAGTGGGTACATGTCACTTTAATTCTCCCAACAGGCTCCTGAGAAACTCTGAACACCCAACTGATTTGTGCCCCCTGCTCAATTCAGGCACAAAAGATATCACAGCTGATATCCAATGGATCTTGGCTGAAAGCAGAGAAGATCAGAAAGATGTGTACTTGCGTTTTATTGAGTATGAAAAGGCACTTGAGTGTGTGGATCAGAAACTGTGGACAGCACTGTGAAGAATGGGAACTACAGAACACACTTCAGTGTGCTCATGCAAAATCTATATCTAGGTCAAGAGGCCATCATTCAAACAGAAAAAGGGGATACTTCATGGTTTAAAAGCAGGGAAGGTATATGTTAGGATTGTTACTTATTGCTAAGCAAATGACCCAAGAAACTAGATTATACAAAGACAGGTGTGGCATCAGGATTGAAGGAAGACTCATTAACAACCAGCAATATGCAGATGATGGTGTCATGCTTTGTGGACAAAAGAAGACTTGAAATCATAATTGATGAAGATCAAAGAAAGACTTCGGCCTTCAGTATGGATTGCACTTTAATGTAAAGACAAGGAAAGTCACCACAACTGGATGAATAAACATCATGAGAAACAGAGAAAAGATTGAAGTTGTCAAGGATTTAATTTTACTTGGATCCACAATCAACACTCATGAAAGTGTCAGTCAAGAAATCAAATAACATATTGCTTTAAGCAAATTTGCAGCAAAAGATCTCTTTGAAGTGTTCAAGAGCAAAGATGTCACTTTGAGGACTAGAGTATGCCTGACCCAAGCCATGGTATTTTAATCACCTCATATGCATATGAAAGAAAGACCTGAGAAAAACTGATGCATTTGAATTATGCTGTTGGTGAAGAATGTTCCCTATACCAGTGACTGCCAGAAAAACAAACAAATCTATCTTGGAAGAAGTACAGCCAGAATGCTCCTTAGAAGTGAAGAGGGTGAGACTTCATCTCTTGTCCTTTAGACATGTTGATAGGAGGGACCAGTCCCTGGAAAAGGCCATCATGCTTGGTAGAGGGTTCCACTGGAAAAGAGAAAGACTCCCCATAGCACAGTGGCACCAACAATGGGCTCACACATCACAGTAATTTTATGGCTGGGGCAGGACCAGGCAGTGTTTTGTTCTGTTGTGTAGAGGGTCACTGTGAGTCAGAGTTAACTTGACTTGATGGCACCTCACAACAAGAAGCTCTGTTCTCTATCCTAATCCCCTATTTTATTTTTAATTCTCAAACTCGACAGAATGACCTGGTGCATTGGCTCTCTCCTACTTCACATCTGTGTCTCCCCAGTAGCATACAAGTCCTGGGAGTCCCACTGACTGTGGCACACACACTGCTTCTCCTCTAAGCCCAGGATCAGGCCTGGAGCCACACAGCTCTGGGGAAGCAATGCAGGGAGCACATGTGGTCTTCAGAAACTAAGTGCTATTTGGTTTAAGGCCTAGAAGTATGACTCGAAAGTATGTCGACGATACAACCTTGCTTGCTGAAAGTGAAGAGGACTTAAAATACTTACTGATAAAGATCAAAGACCACAGCCTTCGGATGGATTGCATCTCAGTGTAAAGAAAACACAAATCCTCACCACTGGAC
>NW_006408594.1:11796553-11806379 GCF_000296735.1 Chrysochloris asiatica
TGGAGGGTCAGAGAAAAAGAGGAAGACCCCCAGCGAGATGGATTGGCAAAGTGTCATTTCAATGGGCTCAAGCGTGCCAACGATTGTAAGGTTGGCCCAGGACTGGGCAGTGTTTCATTCTGTTTTGCATAGGGTCTCTATGAGTCGATACCGACTCGATGGCACCTAACACCAAGTGTGGTATCTGGTAGATTCAAGAGGATTTCAAATGACTTAACCACAGGTTCTACTCCCCACTCTACTCCTAAGGATGAGATCTCTGAGCCAAACAACTTTCCTTATCAAGGGGACCTTGATACGGTTCCTGCTGATCCCTGAGTAGAAAGTTTCTGTTTTCACTGAGCCTGCAGAATTTTTCACACAAGCCAACCACAGCCTCTTGTGGGAACCAGGGGGACACCTCACTGTCATAGTACTACAAAGCCTGCCTCCCACAGTTCCTGGCTATTCAGTGTGTTCCCAAGTGAAACCCAGGCCGCTCTTCAGGGCTTGTGGGTACTCTTCCCTGTGCTGTAGCTACTGGACTGCTGGACTGCTCATCTGTCCAGGCCCCATGTGTATCCTGCATTGGACATTCCTGTAGCCCTACGGTGAACAGGTGATTAAAACACACTGGGGTTCCCTTTATCTTAATGATGCTTTTTCTGAAAGGGCCATCAGTGCTCTTAGGAACAAAGGTCTCTGGTTCAGCAGCACGGTTCTAGCCATTCATCTCCTTTGAGACTTGCCTGCCACTAGGTCACACTGGAAGGTAGCTGGGTCTTGCTTGATTTGGTGCCTCCTGCCTCACACAGGGCTGGGGAGGCCATTGGCACCTCATACTTGTTTGGTAAATAAATCGGAACTTTCATTCTCATCACAGGGTTGACAAGTAAGACAAATGGTACTGTGGTATAACCTCTGCTTAGGGCGTAGTTTGGCACAGAGCAGTCACCCGGATCTATGAAGCTGAAAAGCTATGCAGGAGCCCTGGAGGAGCAGATGAACTAGTGATTCATTTGTTAAATTCACACCTGAACCCCAGCCTATGAAATAGCTGTCACTCTTATTTTCAGAGTCTGAAGCGAGTCATGTGAGATGGGCAAGGTGTCCAACACCACTCACTGGAAAGCAGCATGTGCTGATCCTGATGAGGGCATCCATGACCAACTGCTGGGGTTTGGTCCATGCTCAGTAACCATAACAGAGGAATGAGGAATAGAGTGTAGAGGCCCAAGTCTTGTGGGTCCTATTGAAATGGTCTTTGTACCTTCTTGTGGTTGTTGTCAGTTACCATTGAGTTGGCTCAGATTCAAGGTGGCCTAATATATGTATGACGAAGAAACGCTGTCTAGTCTTCGGTAAGCTTGAATCTACCCACTGCTACAGCAATCTTGGCCTTTTACCATGCCTGGATTTTCCCATTCTGTTGTTGTGTGTCATCGAGTCAGTTCTGACCCATAGCCATCCTATATAGGGTTTTCGAGGAGCGGCGGGTGGGTTTGAACTGCTGATTGTGCAGTCAGCAGTCCAATGCTTATCCTGCAGCACCACACCACTCTTTGTTGCTGTTGTTAAGTGCCGTCGAGTTGGTTCCGACCCATAGCGACCCTGTATTTCCAAGGGTTTCCAAGGAGCAGCTGGTGAGCTTGAACTGCCAACCTTGCAGTTCAAACGGCTTTGCAGTCTGGCGCATTAACCCACAGCGCCACACCAGGCCTCCTCTAGGATGCATAAAAATCTTGTTTGAATTTAATAAACACTTGCCAAAAGATGAACCTTTTTTTGGTAAGAAGCGCATGGTTCTAATGGTCTCAAATTCTGATGGTACTTTCCATTTGTCAGCTAAGAGAGGACTTGGAAACCCTCCTACTTCCTTCATTTTATCAACACCCTCATTCAAGGGCAGAAATACTGCCTCATATAAATATGGCAAAAAAATAAATAAAATAAAAAAATCAGTATTTATTCTTTATATTTCTGAAGTGTTTCAAAACTAACAATTTAGAAGAAAATGCATAAGCCTGCTTGTTGTTGTTTTTAGTAAGTCCCGTCCAGTTGGTTCTGACTCAATCTTTGCCGGAGCAGAAAGTTTCATCTTTTTCCCGGAACAGCTGGTGGGCTCAAATTGTGGACCTTTGAGTTCACAATCCTGTGCTTATTCCACAGAGCTACCGTGCTTTCTATAAACCCTTCTTGTTGTTGTTGTTAACTGTCATCGAGTCAGTTTTGACTCATAGTGACCCTGTATAGGGTTTCCGAGGAGCAGCTAGTGAGTTTGAACTGCTGATCTTGTGGCTCACAGTCCAGTGTGGATCCTACAGAGACACAGGATGGATTATTTGTCTGTCCCTGCTCCTCCCCCAACAAAGGACCAGAAAACTAAAAGAAAAAGGCCAAAATTTCCTAAGCTGACATTACCTGATACTTTAATTAATTTAAGAACAAATGAGTCACAAGGAACCATGGTGGCACAATGGTTAAAGTTCTTGACTGCTAAATGAAAGCTCAGTGGTTCAAAGCTACCAGCCGCTTTGTGGGTGAAGATGTTGACACCTGTCCTAAGAGGTCCTCGATGGCAGTGGGTTTAGAAACGGATCACCCATGTCAACTTCAGACACTGCCACTGCATCGCACAGTGCCTTTTTTATATATACCTTGTCACCATGATAAAGTTTTACTGTAGCTGAATAAAATCATAAAAGCAGGACTCCGTCTGTGTTTGACCATGGCCACTCTGGAAATCATGAGCAGCTCTAGCACCAGACCTCGGAATCCTGGGCTTCAATTTCCCCATTCTGGCTGCCATCCATACGGTCTCCCACCAGGAAGCCATGGCCAGCTGGTAGATAGTTAAATGTGCTAATGGCCACTGGTGTTCCAGCCTGCCATACCACATCCCCAGCTCTTGCCTTTGTGACAATGCCAAACTATCACAGCTTTTTGGGGTGCTGATTTAGAGAAAAGAGCTTCAGAACTGACAACTTAAGTTCACCTGACAGCTTCTGAGAGGGACACGTGGGAAGGCAGGGAAAAGAAGCAAGAACTCTTACCTCACCTCGCCAATTTCTCCATTTTGCCTCACAGTAACTGTGTGACAGTGTTTCTCTGCTATTCATAAGGTTTTCAGTGACTAAATATTCGGAAGTAGTTTGTCACTCCTTCTTCCTAGTCTGTCTTCATCTGGAAGTTCATCCTCATTTGAAGCCTGTCCACCATGGGTGACCTTGCTGGTGTTTAAAATACTCATGGCATAGCTTCCAAGATCACAGCAACTCACAAGCCACCACAGTACGACAAACTGACAGACGAGTGGTAGTCTTGATGTTAGAAATGATGCTGGAGATGGCATGATAGAATTCTGCAAAATCAATGATTTATTTGTTCATTTCAAATACCTTTTTAACAGCACAGAAGACAGCTAGACACCTGGACCTCATCAAATGGAATGCGCAGAAACCAAATTGACTACATCTGTGGAAAGAGATGGTGGAAAAGCTCCATATCATCAGCCAAAACAAGGCCAGGGGCAGATTTGTGCTCATATGCAAATTCAAACTGAAGCTGAAGAAAATGAAAACAAGTCCACTAGAGCCCAAATATGACCTTGAATGTATCCCACCAGAATTTAGAGATCATCTGAAGAACAGATTTGATACATTAAACACTAAAGACCGAAGACCAGAAGAGTTGTGGGATGACATCAAGAACATTATACAGGAAGAAAGCAAAAGGTCATTAAGAAGACAAGAAAGAAGGAAAAGATCAAAATGGATGTCAGAAGAGACACTGAAACTTGTTCTCCAGTGTAAAGATGCTAAAGCAAATGGAAGAAATGAGGTCCAAGAGCTGAGCAGAAAATTTCAAAAGGTCAGCTCCAGAAGACAAAGCCATGGTATTTTCAATAACCTCATATGCATGAGAAAGCTGGACAGCGAATAAGGAAGACCATAAAAGAATTGATGCATTTGAATTATGATTGGAGGAGAATATTGAAAGTGCCATCCATGGGCTGCCAAAGGAACAAACAGATCTGTGTTGGAAGAAGTACAGTCAGAGTGCTCCTTGAAGAACAGGACGGCCAGACTTTATCTCTCATACTTCGGACATATCGTCAGGAGGGACTAGTCACTGGAGAAGAGTATCATGTTTGCTAAGGTGGAGGGTCAGAGAAAAAGAGGAAGACCCCCAGCAGCATCAATGGGCTTGAGCATGGCAAGAATTGTGAGACTGGCCCAGGACCGGGCAGTGTTTCGTTCTGTTGTGCATGGGGTCACTATGAGTCGGTACCGACTCGATGGCACCTAACAACAACACCTGTATGACGTTGGACCTCACAGAACCTCACCCCTTTCATCTGTAAAATGGGGCAATAAAGTCTGCGTTGCACGATTGTTGGGGATTGCTTTAAACTTCACTGGGTCCATCAATGCAAAGTGCAATTAAGTGCTCAAAATCTGTTGTTAGACGTCTGATTGAACAAAATTTTGATCCTGTGACCTGCAAAATGGAGGCAGTAATTCCTACTTCATGTCACATTAAATGAGATGGGAAAGATATATGAATGTTGGTGTTATTATTAAGTGCCGTTGAGTCGGTTCTGACTAATAGCAACCACATATAGGACTATAGGGTTCCCTAGGCTTTTAAATCTTCCCAGAAGCAGAAAGCCTATATTTCTCCTGCGGAGTGGCTGAAGGTTTGAACTGTGGACTTTGTGGTTCACAGCCCAGTGCTTATCTTATGGAGCCACCATGTTCCCATATATGCATGAGGGGGCTTTAAAAAGTTCATGGAATAATTCAACTATTTCTTAATTCCATTTTTCCACGGACTTTCTGAAGCCTCCATTTATATATGTTGAAGAGGGTGAGAAATAGATACATTTCTTATTTTTGTTTTTTAACTGGCTCATCCTTTCTTGTAATAAATTTGGTCTTGTTAAGTGTAAGTTTAAAGTCTCACTTATTGTTTAGGAACTAAAGGAATTCTCTTCTGAAGAGGACATGGAATGAGGAATATCATTGCTGACGTCAGATGGAGCTTGGCTGAAAGCAGAGAATACCAGAAAGATGCTTACCTGTGCCTTATTAACTATGCAAAGGCTTTCCATTGTGTGGATCATGACAAGCTATGGACACTGTTACGAGTATGAGTATTCTGGAACACTTAATTGTGCTCATGGGAAACCTGTACAGATACCAAGAGGCAGTTGTTCAAACAGAACAAAGGAACACTGAATGGTTTAAAATTAGGAAAGGTGTGCGACAGGGTTGTATTCTTTCACCATACTTATTCAACCTGTATGCTGAGTGAATAATCTGATAAACTGGATTATATGAAGAAAAATGTGGCATCATGATTGGAGGAAGACTCATTAACCACCTGTAATATGCAGATGATACAACCTTGCTTGCTGAAAGCCAAGAGGACTTAAAATACTTACTGATGAAGATTGAAGACCACAGCCTTCTGTATGGGTTGGCCCTCAGTGTAAAGGAAACAAAATACCTCACCACTGGGCCAATAAACAGTATCAAAATAAATGGAGGAAAGATCGAAGTTGTCAAAGACTTCATTTTGCTCAGATCAACCATCAGCCAACACGTATGGAAGCAGCAGTCAAGAAATCAAATGACATATTGCATTGGGCAAATCTGCTGTACAAGACCTCTTTTAAGTGTTGAAGAGCAAAGATGTCAGTTTGAAGACTAAGGTGCGCCTGACCCAAGCCATGGTATTTTCAATAACCTCATATGCATGTGAAAGTTGGACAGTGAGTAAGGAAGACTGTAGAAGAATTGATTCATTTGAGTTATGGTGTTGGAAGAGAATGTTAAAAGTACCACGGACTGCTAAAGGAACACATAGATCTGTGTGGGAAAAAGTACAGCCAGAATGCTCCTTGGAAGGCAGGATGGCCAGACTTCGTGTCTCATACTTCAGACATATTGTTAGGAGGGACCAGTCGCTGGAGAAGGATATCATGTTTCATAAGGTGAAGGGTCAGAAAAAAGGAGGAAGACCCACAGCGAGATGGATTGGCCCACTGGCAGCATTGATGGACTCAAACGTAGCAACGATTGTGCAGGACTGGGCAGTGTTTCTTTCTGTTTTACACAGGGTCACTATGAATCGGTACCGACTTGTTGACACCTAATAACAACAACAATGGAAGACTGTATTTTAGTTTTATCTTTGAAAACATTTCCCTACCTTGATGAAAATTTGTTGGAACAGTCAATGACTCTATTTTCTACACACAAATCCATTTGGGAGAAATTTAAATTTTCTATGAGACGAATGAAGAATTGAAAAGTAAAAGAAGGAAAACAGCCTAGAGAGGCAGAGGAGTGGAGTTTGCTGGTCCCCTGATCTAATGGCTGTTTGGATGTCAGAACTCACCCCAAATGTCACAACTAAGGCCTTGAAATGAGAACATGAAGAAAGTGCAATACTTGGTGTGACTGTCAAAAAGACAAACATCTGGTAACAAAAAAACGCATGGCAGAGCTGGACGGTGGCCATTTAGGCCCATGTTCAGCCAAAGGAAATGTGCTAATGAGAATAACAGTATGGAAGAGGGTTTCAGCAGCCATAGAAAGGGCCAGGGGGATGGAGAGAAGATAAATTACATGTGGTTGTGTCTGTAGGAGTTGGCTTTGTTATTTTGGTTCTAAACTCTGGCATTAATATTCATGTGATGTGGAAGATTTACCTAATCTTGTGGGTCCTTTCATTTTTCTTCTGTAAAATGGAGCCGCATGCCTTTCCTAAGTAACAGCAGAGCTTGTTTTTAAAGATCACGTGAGATGTGTTGTGTTATTGTTACTTGTCATGGAGTTGACTCTGGACTTCCTAGCGGCCCCGTGCGACACAGCAGAATTGTCCTCATTAGTTTTTCAGGTGCAGTGGGCACTCATGGAGTCCCTGGGTAGTGCAAACAGCTACTAGACAAAAGATTGGCGATTTGAACCCATCCGATCCTGACAATCTACTTCTGGGAAATCACAGCTTTGGAAACTGTATGTTGTTGTTGTTAAGTGCTGTTGAGTTGGTTGTGACTCATAGTGACCCTGTATAGGGTTTCTGAGGAGCAGCTGGTGGGTTTGAACTGCTGACCTTGTAGTCCTATCCGACCTTTCAGCCCAGTGCTGATCCTATAGCACACACCAGGAGTCCAGAAAGCTTAATGGAACAGCCCTGTTCTGTATGCATAGATGACGTGGCCATGCGGTGGAATTGACTAGGGTGATGCTAGCTGATGGAGTCCTGGTGTGATGCTGTGGGATCAAGCATTGGACCACAACGCTGGTGGTTCAGACTTACCAACCGCTCCTCGGAAACCTTATACAGGGTCTCTGTGAGTCGGAACTGACTCAATGGCACTTAACAACAAGAACGGCTTGCTTATAATGACCATGCACTGGGCACTTCCTTCCATAAGGGCTTCACGGACTCCCCGAATTCATATCCAGGTCCTACCATTTGCTAGTCCTTGGGTATATTGCTTAACCATTCTGTGCCTTGGTTTCCTCGTCTACCTGGGCATAATAACAGTATTGCTTCAAAGAGTTTGGGAATATTAATCTGTGTAAAGTGAGTGTAAAGTCCTGCACATGGAAAACAGTCAATAAATACTAGCAATATTATTTTGCTCAGTCCACTCCATGTTCCTGGGCTGAGAGGCCTCTGGAGGCTGTTTGGTACTGAAAATCCTCATTTCCTTACAGACCTTTGATTAGATCCTGGAAGTGCACACAGATTACTGCAGCTTGGGCATGTAAATGGGATAGATGAACTTTAGAAGACGGTGGGATGTCTCGTCAGTTGGGAGGGTGGGATTTGAAAATGGGGACTAAGATTGCCTGGAAACAGTACTGGGTATAAAAAGGACCAAAACTGTGGTGTACAGAGCTTCTGCAAGTACACACACACACACACACACAACACACATGCACACACACTACACACACACACTACACATACCGCCCCACCCTCTCTGGGCTTCTGGGCCTTTTGCATTTACAGCCAGGTTATTACTCACCAGGGTGAGTGGGTTGTTGTCTGAATTGGATAAAAATGAGTCTCCATTCAGGAGGCACTGAGAGGCCCATGAGTAATGTCCACCCTCCAGGACGACAGCCTTTGATGCTGAGTGAGAAATGGGAGAAGGAAGCTACCATACTCAAGCACATGAGAGAAGGGAGGTGCTCTCTTACCTAGCCACAACATTTATTCTGCAAGGAGTCTTAGAAAACTAAGTGAAGACCATATTTTACTCCTGGTGGGAAGAATGGGATGGGATGGAATGAGATGTAGAATGGGGGAGGAACAAGACACAGATTCTTTTGTAATCTAAGAGTTGGATCATTTCTTCACAGTCTCGCTCCTGTCCTGCTTCATGCCTGTAACTCCAGGCACCTGCTCATTGTTCAGCCCGCACCTGCCATTTAAACCACACGGGTTCCATCTCGGCTCCAAAGCCGCTCTCCAGGATTCTGATTGGAGGGGGTGGATGCAATTAGCCCAGCACTCTCGGGACAGCCAGGGCTCCGCCTCCTCGGCGGACGGTCGGCTGGGGAGGGGCGCCCGCACCCGTCCCGCTTTCCCGAGGCCCCGCCCCATCTCGTCCTGTCCCAGCCGGGCCCTACCTGAGCTGGCGGGGCTCGCAGTCCACGCCTGGCAGCAGCAGCCGGGCCGCCTGGCGGACATCGTCGCTGTCCATGGAGAAGCTGCGGCGGTGGCCGGCGTGCGCCACGGCCACCCGGATCCATTCCATCAGCGGCGGCAGCACGAGGAAGGGCCTGCAGCAGGGAGAGGGACGGGGAGACGCGCCGTTAGGGCGGCCCTGGCGACAGGGGCTGCGCGCCCAGCCCCACCCCCTCTCCCGGAACACCCCCTCTCCTTCCCCTGGGGACCCTGCCTCTGAATTCCAGAACATTTGGCGATTCCTTGGAGGCATCCGGGCCCTACTGGAGACCTGGGAGGGGATTCTTTTGACTCTTTGGGCCTCAGTTTCCTCATCTGTGAAATAGGGCTGTGACTACCCAAGGATGCGATGTAACTATTCTGTTGACTATTACTCCTCTGAGGGATCATGTGAACACAAACGGATGATTCACTTAAAGCACCAAGCACAGAGGCTTAGGAGAAACGTAACCAGCTCCTAGTGTGATTAGCACTGAGGGCTCCCGATTCCAGACCCACGCCTAAGGGGTCCAGCCGGCCCTTCCCATGCCCAGCCTGCTCCCCTCTCATTCTTAAGAGACTTTCCAAGGCCAGCTGTGCCCAAGCACCACACAGCCAACAGGCTCCTCAAGTCGGTTCACACTCATATGGACCCTGTATATAGATAGGGCTTCTGAGGGAGCGCGGTGACTCCGTTAGATAAGCACTGGACTGTGAACCACAAGGCCCGTGGGTCGAGCCCACTAGCTGCTCTGTGGGAGAAAGATGAGGTTTTCTACTGCAGAGATACAGCCTTGGAAACGCTATAGATAAAGAGCAGGGGTGGAGAACATCCACGAAGTCATTTATTCCGGCCCTGCTACAGCAACCCCAGTTCCAACCATCACATTGTTGTTGATGTTAAGTGCTGAAGTCGGTTCCGACCCATAGCGACCCTGTATAGGGTTTCCAAGGAGCGGTTGGTGAGCTGGAACCACTGACGTTGCGGTTCAAACCGGCTTTGCAGTCCAGCGCATTAACCCACAGTGCCGCACCAGGACATCTCATTTGTTATTGTTGTTTAAAGCCGTTGAGTCGGTTTGACCCATAGCAACCTTGTACAGGGTTTCTGAGGAACAGCTGGTGGATTTGAACTGCTGACCTTGCAGTTCAGTGC
>NW_006408594.1:11806589-11808008 GCF_000296735.1 Chrysochloris asiatica
AACAGCTGGTAGTTTCGAACTGCTGACCTTGTAGTTTGTAGCCTGATTTGTAACCACTACGTGACTAAATATAGAAGGCTAATTTTAAATTGATAATTTTGTATGGCCTGTGAATGATGTTACAAACACTATTTCTGAGAAACAGCTGGACTGCCGACCTGCAGTCCAGTACTTATCCTACAGTGCGACACCAGGGCTCCACCAGTCCTGGAAAAGGCACAAAGAACCAAATTAAGGGCTGGCCTTTCCTGAGAGCCAGGCTAGAGGCACCCAGCAACCAGCTGGGGAGCTGGCTCTAGGGGCCCTGGCCAACCCTTTGAAGTCTGGGAGCTAATGGACCACAGCAGAAGGTCCAGCTTGTTACTTAACTGAAACCAGATCTAAAACTGAATGGTATCTTTGTATCACTGGGCCACAAGGTCAGTTTGAACTGCAAGATCAGGGGTTCAAACTCACCAGCCGCTCCTCGGAAACCCTATACAGGGTCACTATGAGTCAGAACTGACTCAACAGCCCTTTACAAAACCAACAAGTGTAATATACTTGACCATCTTCTCTTTCCTTCCAGTGATTATAAATTCTGTTCTGAGCATTTAGAAAAGGAGATTATGGTTTTCTTGGTGTAGCAGTCAGACTTCTGGTGTGGTGCTGTAGGATCAGCACGAGAATGGGAAACTCGAGGTCGGCAGTTCAAACCCACCAGCTGTTCCTTGGAAACCTACACAGGGTCGCTGTGAGTTGGAACCGACTCGACGGCACTAAACAACAACAGCAGTGGGGCTGAGAAGCCCTGGTGGAACAGTGGGTTAAGTGCCTGCTAACAGGAGGTTTGGCAGTTCAAACCTACCAACTGTTTATGGGAGGACGATGAGGCTGTCTGCTCCTAAAAGATGTACAGTCTCAGAAATCCTAAGGAGCAATCCTACTCTGTCCTATAGAATCTTATATGAGTCAGAATTGACTCCATGTCAGGATGGAAGCGTGGGCTGGGCTTCGGTCATTTGTAACCCACCAGTCAGTGAATTTAGTATGCATCAAAATCACCTGGAGGGTTTTAAAAACAGATTGTTGGGCCCTTCCCCTTAGCTTATCTAAGTTAGTGTGTCTAGGGAGGGGCCCAGGAATCTGTATTTCTAACAATTGCCCAGGTGATGTGCTGACGGTCTGGTGACCACATTAACTTATCATCAGACAGTCTGGGGAACACTAGGGTTGAGGGGCAGGATTAAAATGCATATTTCCTGGCCCCATCCTCAGAGATTCTGATGGCAGAAGTTCTTGAATATAATTTTAATCAGCACACCCTGTGATTCTGATTTGGGCAGACCAAGGACCACACTTTGAGAAAGGCACTGTAGATTAAAAAGGTATTCTACAGATCTGGTGAAAGGATATGTGCATAAGATTCTTACGATTCAA
>NW_006408594.1:11809453-11813995 GCF_000296735.1 Chrysochloris asiatica
GAGCGGAATATGGGATCCTATCCAGAGAAGCAGCGACATCAGAGATGGAGGCAGAGATGAAGACATGGAGAGATAGAGCAGCTGAGGACTCTAGACTCATGGAAAGAGAAAGGCTGTGTGTTGGCAGCCAGGAGGCAGACTTGCAGAATGTGCCCTTTGGTTGTTTAAATGCTTATGTATTCCTGAGTGTTTTTATGTACATAACCCACAAAAAACCCAGAGGGAATAGAAGCAAATACTGTTTGTTGACTGATGATGCACAGAAGAGATTGTAATCATTGTAGTGAAACGAAATACCATAGGATGACTGTAAAACCGATGTTCTCCCATGTAAACTATCACAAATTCACAATAAAAACAACAACAACAAAAAGGTATTCTACTATGTAGCAGAGCAGAGACTAGAGTTAGACAATCGAGGCACCCAAGTACAAAAGGAAGCCAGGTAAGATCCAGTGCTGGTAGTCTTGATCTACCTTCCCACTTGGTTACCATGGAGTAAGAAGATGATAAATAACAGGATCAGACAGACAGGCCCCGCCCCGTCTCCCCATGTGTCCTATAGGTTCTAGTTTTCCTACAGTTAAACCCATTTATTCAATGTTATACACAGTTCAACAGAAAGCTGGACTTTCTGTTATACACTGTCCAGAAAGCTGGACAGTGAATAAGGAGGATCGTAGAAGAATTGATGCCTTTGAGTTGTGGTGTTGGAGGAGAATACTGAAAGTGCCATGGACTGCCAAAAGAACCAATAGATCTGTTTTGGAAGAAGTGCAGCCAGAGTGCTCCTTGGAGGCCAGGATGGCTAAACTTCGTCTCTCCTACTTTGGACATATTGTCCGGAGGAAACAATCGTTGGAGAAGGATGTCATGCTGGGTAGGGTGGAGGGTCAGAGAAGAAGAGGAAGACCCCCAACGAGATGGATCAGCCAGGTGGCATCATTGATGGACTCAGGTGTGGCGGCGGTAGTGAGGTTGGCCCAGGATCGAACATTGTTTCGTTCTGCTGTGCATGGGGTCACTATGAGTCGGTTCCGACTCGATGGCACCTGACAACAACAACAACATACACAGTTCAACAGCTAAGCCTTTTACTTTCATCTCTGCTAATTCCATTCGGGATCTCCTCTAAATGCTTAGGACCAGCCTATGAGCAAGATGGTGAGACTTCATCTCTCATTCTTTGGACGTGTTGTCAGGAGAAATCAGTCCCTGGAAAAGGACATCATGCTTGGTAAAGTAGAGGGATAGTGAAAAAGAGATGGATGAATGGCATCAACAATGGGCTCAAATGTAACAGCAATTGTGAGGATACCGCAGGACTGGGGAGTGTCTCGTTCTGCTGTGCATAGGCTCGCTATGAGTCGGAACTGACTCAATGGCAGCTAACAGTAGATAGGATTGTACCCATTTTATAGATCTGGAAAATGAGGTTTACTGAGGTTAAGTATTAGCAAGTATTAGAGTCGAGAGTCAGACTCATTATTTGACTGCATGGCTTATGTAGAACAGCCCTATGTGATAATGATATTCTTTTATCCAGCTTGCCAGAATGCATCTGTTACCCAGCATGCACCTGCCACCCCAGTGACCTTTTATGGCCCATCATGTTCACTCCAGCTCATGTAGTTCAGTCTCCATCTGTAAAGCCTCCAGTCTTTCCTAAGTCCACACCCCACCTACCCTTGAAACTACAGTGTCAATCCCACCCCTCCTTAAACCCTTCTTCTGACAACTCCGTCACACGTGGAACCCTCCTAGTGTGAGCCCCACACAGAGGACATTTCAGCTGGCTCTGCAGAGGTCCCACTAGAAAAAACTCCACGAAGCCAGGGACCCAGGATGGCTGGGTTCACTGCTCCAGCTGCAGCCCTCAAACAGTGCCTGGTAGGTTTTGTTGTTGCTGTTAAGTGTCATCAAGTCAGTTCTGACCCATAGCAACCCTATATAAGGTTTCCAAGGAGCAGCTGGTGAGCTTGAAGTGCTAACCTTGTGGTTCAAACCAAATATGCAATCCAGCGCTTTAACCCACAGCGCCACACCAGGACTCCTGACAGGCTTTAGGAGCTTAATAAATATCTCTTCCAGAGACCAACCAAGATTTACCAATTGTTTAGTGGGAGGCATGGAGGCAATTGAGTTCCTGGACCTGTGGACCTGGGGGCATACTCGCAGGGACTTGCTGATGAATCAGTTTGCTTCTTAGGCTGTCTCTCTCATTCTCTCCTTCTCTCCATCACCTAAACCCAATCAGGCACTCAATAAACACACACCAACTTAAAATTGAATTGAATTCTACGGTCTCAGCTGGGCAGGACTTATTTTTGTCACTATGTGTCCATCTCCATTGGAAACCATCCCTGAGGGCTCACAGAACTCCCTCTGGGTCATTTTTCACAGGTGCCTTTCTTTATTCAGTGTCCCCAAAGCAGGGCCCACAAGCCGTCACAGGGTGGAGGGTGGGGAATGGCACCGCATCCTACATCTGTCCTGTGGCTGCTGTCATTCCTGTTCACTGCTATGTCTGATGAATACTGATGAGGACCAAAAAGAGGCTTGGGTGTCTTTCCAATGATACCGTCACCAAGAATAAGAAACCCTGAACCCCAGGAATCCAGCCTCTGGAATTTTCAGTGCAGTTTTTTCTCTTTGCCATCACTTTGACCTCAATAGTTTATAAAATCATGCATTCTCTGCCAGCAACTCATTTACAAAAAATCTTTGTATCTTGTTTGCTCAGAGGGGGTAAAATAGCATTATTTGTCATGTTTTCTTTAGAGCAGGTGGAGATGGCAAAGAATGATAAAGTCTTGAGTTAAAGAGAAGGTAGAGGGATGCTGGGGGGAAAAATATGTTTTTAAAGAGAACAATGTTCTACTGGTTACCTACTTCAGTCCAGAGTTACCTGTGGTGACTCACAGCTAAAGGAAGCTGGAGGAGGTCATGGTTTAGTGAAGTGGTTTTCTGACTTTGTGGAATCAATTTCAGAAGCACATGGTAAGCTTCTAAAATTGATTTCACACTTAGAGTTCTGGTTTAGGAGTTGGGAGAGGCTGGGGTGCTGTATTCTTAATAAGCTCCCCAGGGAATTCTGGAGAAGACCAGGTTTGGTAACAACTGGCCAGTGGTCTGAGATGAACAGAGGAGCAGATGGTGAACTCAAACGGGATAGTAATCATTTCAGTCTTTGCTGTAATCATTTCAGTCTTTGTTGTGGACTTTTGGTGTGGCGCTGTCGAAGCAAGTCACTGGACTGTGAACTACAAGGTCCGCATTTCAAACCCACCAGCTGCTACTCAGAAAGTCAATACAGGGTCACAATGAGTTGGAAGAGGCTTCACAGCACTTAACAACAACAACAAATGATGCTAGGAGTGCAGGTGTGTGGGAGAGGACTCTAAGTCTCAAAGAAGAGAGGAAGCAGGGTCAAACCAGCAAGTCAACTGGGAAGGTTGGGCCCAGAGTCAGTAGGAGATAAGAATACAAACAGAGGTGGGCCTTACTCTAAGATGGAAAAGAAATTGGTGAGGAGAGTGACTATGTAAGATTGCAAGGAGAGTTTGCAAGGAGAGGCTGGAAAAGCCTGGCTTGGGATTCGACAAAACTGAATTTCAGTTCTGGATCTACCAGTAAATCCTTGTAGGACAATGGCTCTGGTAAATACCCATTTTCTCAGGTTTTCAACTGTCATATAGATGTGTTTGGATCCAATGGTCTATTTCATGGATCAGAAAACCTTATCTATAAAGGACCAGATAGTCAATATATTCCGTTTTATGGGCCATATGGTCTCTGTTGCGGCTCCAACTCTGCCATGATAATGAGGAAGCACTCAGACACCATACAGAAATGACTGAGCTGTAGTGTAGTAAAATTTCATTATAAAAACAGACAGTAGGTCATAGTTGGCCAACTCCTGGTCTATTTGGTTCCTTCTGACTCTAAAATTTTCAGATTCTACTGGAGTAGCCAGTTGCTTGAGGATTTACGAGGGGTCTTGTGTGTGGAGCTAGGAAGATAAGGAGAAATGTGCGAAAGCCCTAGTGATGGAAGCAAAAAGCTTGAGAGAGACAAGGGATAGGACCATTTGCCATGGAGGCTGAAATTGGTTTGAAGGAATATTAAGCCCTCAGAATTGATGCATTTGAGTTGTGGTGTTGGAGGAGAATGTTAAAAGTAACATGGACTGCCAAAAGAACAAACAGATCTGTGTTGGAAGAAGTACAGCCAGAGTGCTCCTTGGAAGCCCGGATGGCCAAGCATCGTCTCTCATATTTCATACATATTATCAGGAGGGACCAGTTCCTTGAGAAGGATATCATGTTTGGTAAAGTGGAGGGTTGGAGAAAAAGAGGAAGACCCCCAAATGAGATGGATTGGCAGAGTGGTGGCAGCAATTGGGCTCAAAGTTGGTGGCGGTGTATATAGAGAGATGAGAGATGGATGGTCCAGGTAGTAGCAATGATTGTGAAGTTGGTCCAGGACTGGGCAATATTTCATTCTATAGTGCATCGCTATGAGTCAGTACCAACTTGATGG
>NW_006408594.1:11814910-11828836 GCF_000296735.1 Chrysochloris asiatica
GGCACCTGACAACAACAACAACAAGAATATGCTGAGGCAGCACCTACAAGGCTAATGCCCAAGATACGGACATGAATGAGAATTAATTAAATGTCATCTCCTTGCTTCATGTATTTATCTAACAATCTTTAGGCAATGACCATGTTCAGCATCCTTTTAGGGCCTGGAGATACTCTGGGAAACAGGAGTCAGCGGGTTCCTTTTCTCGCAGAGCTTACTGAAGGATGGTAAGTCAGAAAGTACTGCTACTAGGTTCTGGTTCATTCATGCACAGGTTTATTTCAAACAAAATGTGTTTAAACATGTCTGCAATCAGTGGATGACTACAGACAAGTTCTTTCAGTAATCCACTCGTCTTGGTCTCCTTAAGACTTTTTATTTTTTTTTATTTTCAGTCCAATGAAAATAGTGATTTCTGAGGGGATCTGCTGATTCATGGTAGAGGTCAGCTCAGAAGGTTAGGGGGACTATTTGGGATTCCAAAGAGTTACCTTGATTTTCTTGAAGGACATGGGAGGACCACAGGGGCTTCCTAAAAAGGAGTTTTCAGAATACTGAAAACTGCATTGGTGAGAAAAAGGCCTGGGAAGTTGCACTTAGGAATTGGGAAACCTTACCCCATCCATTCACCCTCCAGCTCTGATCTTGTCCCTTCAGATTTCATTTTGTTCCCCAAACTCAAAGGGCATTTCAAAAGAATACTGTTGGGTTCCCTCAAGGATCCCATCGCTGCGGTTTGGATGTGCTGTAAATCAAAGAGTGCAGAATTCTACAAGGAAGGATTAGAAAGATGGAAACCTTGCCTTCTGAAGTCTATAGACCCAGATGTCGAGAAACAGTAGCTTCACATTTTGATATTCTTGTTTAATAAGGGTTTCTATGAGTTTATAGCAGAATGTTTTGACTTACTATCCTATAACTAGAAAGACAGATAAGAAACACAGAAACCAATAAGTAATAAAGTAATTACAAAATTGCCAGAATGCTGGGGGTAGAGAACAGACAGTGTAAAGTGGGGGTGGTGAGAAGGTCCCTCAGAGAAGGGGTAAAACCTCAGAGCTGTGAAGGAGTCAGCCATATATATGTGAATGTGTGTGTAGAGAGAAAAGGAGGTCTTGGTAGCAGCAACAAACTGCAAAGGCAGGAAAATGTCTTTTGAACTCACCACGGGATTTCACAGGCTTTACCTGCCCATTTGAAGAGCTGGAGTGTGATGGAGATTCAGGGCATATGTGAGAAGGCATCACTGTGGCAGCCTGAATAAAGGCCACCAAAGAGCTCCAAGGAGCTGGACCACAAGGTCAATTTGAACCACAAGGTTGGCAGCTCAAACTCACCAGCTGCTCCTTGGAAACCCTATACAGGGTTGTTATGAGTTGGAACCAACTCCATAGCACTTAACAACAACAAAAAGCTCCAAGCAGCCCTGGTGGAGTAGTGGGCTACTGTTGTGCTGCTAACCGTAGGGTTGGTGGTTCAAATCCACTGGTCACTCTGCAGGAGACAGATGAGGTTTCTGCTCCTATAGAAATTTACAGTCTTGGAAACCCTATCCACGGTCCCTCTGAATCAGTACTGACTGGATGCCACTTCA
The DNA here is from genome assembly GCF_000296735.1 of Chrysochloris asiatica. Lineage (NCBI taxonomy): Eukaryota > Metazoa > Chordata > Mammalia > Afrosoricida > Chrysochloridae > Chrysochloris > Chrysochloris asiatica. Next base: position 11,816,505 of record NW_006408594.1, read on the forward strand.
TCACTACCACCACCAAAGATCTCCTAGAACTTCAGAGATGTGATTGAGTCAAAGATGGTATGATGGAAGATTATCCACATGGGTCCTAAGAGCCATGACAAGTGGCTATATAAGAGAGAGAAAAAAGAGATCAGACACAGAAGAAAGCAAAGCGTTCCTACTGATCACTGAAGCAAGATGCTACACTGCTGGTCTGGAAGATGGAAGAAGGAGCCATGAACCAGGGAATGAGAGAAATACAGCTCTTTCTCAGTTGGTGCTGATTGCTGTCAAATTTCATAGCGACCCTGGATAGGGTTTCCAAGGGGTGGCTGATGGGTTTGAACCGCCAACCTTGTGGTCAGCAATCCAGTGTTTATCCTACAGTGCCACACCAAGAATCCAATGTTGTTCTGTTTTTATTAAGTGTTGTTGAGTCAGTGCCAACTTACAGCGACCTTGGATAGGGTTTCCAAGGAGTGAGTGGTGGGTTTGAACTGCTGACCTTATGGTTTGCAGTCCAGTACTTATCCTATACCACCACACCAGAAGTTCAATGCAGTCCTTTTTTTGTTGTTTTGGTTGTTATGTGCTGTGGAGTCAGTTCCGCTTCATAGTGAAACCTGTACAGGGTTTCCAAGGCTGTAAATCTACAGGAGCAGAAAGCCTCATCTTTCTCCCACAGAACAGCTGGTAGTTTCGAACTGCTGACCTTGAGGTTAGCAGCCCGACTCATAACCACTAGGGACCAAGTAAGTGGCCCCTGTTAGCATCACTCAACCAATTGCTGGACATAGGACAAGGCCTCACTGCAGGAAAAGCTAAGGCGAAGAATACTCCCCTTCAATCTCATGAACAAACCAGTCCTCTCTGGTGACACCTTGATTTGGGCCCAGAGATAATGATTTGGACTTCGTGCCCTCCAGAACTCTAAGAGAATAAATGTGTGTTGTTTTAAGCCATGAATTCTTTGGCAGTTTGTTAACAGCAGCAATAGGAAATTCACGGAATCATGAAGCCAGTGTCTGGAAAAGGTCTCTGGAGGGAGAAGCGGGGGGAGGTGGAAGGCATGGTGGTGAGGAACAGAGACCAAGGATTAAAGCTAGGGGTGACGGCATCCACCCAAACCCCCAAACACATCGCCGCTGAGTCAATTCTGACTCACAGTAACCCCATGTATTACACAGTAGAACTGCATGTCATAGGGCTTTTTGGCTGTAATCTTTATAGAAGCACATCAGCAGGACTTTCATCTGCAGCGCTGGTGGGGGGTTTGGAACTGCCAACCTTTAATAGAGAACAAAACCTTTTGTGCCTTCCAGGGATCTAAGGGGTTCACAGGACTCTAGGATTAAACTGAGACACCTAAACTGTCTTGTTTCTGAACTCACAGACAAAACTGTGCTTAGACTTTTTTGAGCAAGGGCTTGCCAATCCAATAAGTCCTGAGGGTTTATTTAGTCTGCAGTGGGGGAGATTCATCAGGAAGCTCAAGCTCTTTAGAGGATGGATATAGTGTTTGTTTGTTTCTTTTAATGATACGAGGCTAGTTGTGTGGTCTTTGAATTGTTGTTGTTAAGTGCTGTTGAGTTGGTTCCAACTCATAGCGACCCTGTATAGGGCTTCCAAGAGAAGCTGGTGGGTTTGAACTTCTGACCTTGTGGTTCACAGTCCAGTGCTGACCTTACAGTGCCACACCAGGAGTCCTGACTTTGACTATGTTATTCCAATTTTCATGCCTCAGTTTCCTCATTATAAAAATATAACAGTAACAGTTCCTATTTGAGAAAATCATGACTCCTGGTGTGGTGCTGTATGATAAGCACTGGACTACTAACTGCAAGGTTGGCAGTTCAAACCCACAAGCCACACCTTGGAAACCCTATACAGGGTCACTGTGAGTAGGAACTGACAATATTTCAGAAAATAAGATGGGCTGAAAAATGGCCCCAAAGATGTCTACGTGCTAATTCTCCCATATGAATCTCACCTTCTTGGCAAAATAGACTTGCAGATGGGATTAAGTTAAGGATCTTGAGATGGAGAGATTTTCCTAGGTTATATAAATGTAATCGTGAGGGTCCTTCAAAGAGGGAGGTATGCAGGTTAAAAGAGGGAGTAGGAGATCAGCTAACAGAAGCAAGAAGGTGGACCGATGTTAAAAGAATGGGTATGCGTCAAGAAATGCAAGCAGTAAGACTTTTAAGGTTCAACAGTGAATAATTGCTCTCAGGACTGATTGTGAATGTTGCAAATCTAAAGCTCGATGTTTTGTATGGAAAGAAGGGGAAGGGTTGATCTTACAATCCAGAAGTGGAGGACCCTGGGACCATCAAGGGAGAAGAGCGGAGTGTGGGACCTTATCCAGAGAAGCAGTGACACCAGAGATGGAGGCAGAGATGATGATGTGGAGAGATGGAGCAGCTGGGGACTCTAGCTCAGGGAGGGAGAAGGGCTGTGTCCTGGCAGCTGGGGGGCAGGCTTGTAGGGTTGTTTGAATGGTTGTATATTCCTGAGTGCTTCAGTGTACATCCAAAAAACCAACCAACCAACCAACCAAACAGAGGGAATGGAAGTAAATGTTGTTGAATGATGATGCATGGAGGGGATTGTACTCATTGCAATGAAACAAAATACTATAGTATGAATGTAAAGGTGATGCTCTCCCATGTAAACTATCACTCAATTCACAATAAAAACTTAAAAAAAGAAAGAAAGAAAGAAATGCAAACAACCCAAGAAACGAAAACCAAATCAAACAAAAATCCCAAACCAACTGCCACTGAGTTGATTTTGATTCATAGCAATCCCGTTTAGGGTTTCCAAGGCTGTAAATCTTTATCATAGTAGAAAACTGCATTTCTACCACGGAGCTACTGATGGATTTGGACTGCTGACCTTGCGGTTAGTAGCCCAGTGCTTAACCTGCAGCACCACTAAGGGTTCTGTAAGACTCAAGGAAATGGACTTTCCTCTTAGCTTTCAGAGGGAGCTGGCCCTGCCTACATCTTGATTTTAGCCCACAGAGATTGAATTTGTACCTCTGGCTTCCTGAACTAAGAGGATAAATCTGTGTTGTCTTAAAACCTGGTAATTTGTTTCAGCAGCGCTAGGAATAAATTTGTGTTGTTTTAAGCCACTGTGTTTCTGTTAATTTGTTACAGCAACCACAGGAAACCAATACAGAGGGTTATAGTAAGGGTTCAGTGAGATGGCATACAGAGCCCGGTGCCTGGGACCAAGTAAGTGGTCCCTGTTAGCATCACTCAACCGATTGCTGGACAGAGAACAAGGCCTCACTGCAGAGACCCATGCAGAGGAACGTTCCTGCCTTCTCTTTCAAATTGAAGCAAAGCGCTGCAGCAGCTATAGCCTTTTCTTTATGAATTCTGGGTTTCTGACTTTTCATCTCCGTGCTTATTCACTGAGTCTTTCTTAAGCTGGCGAGGAATTCAGATGTCCAAGGGAAAGCTCATAAATTCCAGAGATACAGGGAGTGAGGGGAAAACAGAATTGTTAGTAGACAATATTCAGTGCTGGTTTCTATAGTAATCGTCACTGTAATCTCACCGTGTCTGTGGGCACCAAAGCCGGGAAGATAGCAGAGGTAAGAGAGGACATGGCTGGTTACTATGGTGACAGCTCTCCCAGGCAAGGTGTGGCAGACTGCCCACAAGGGTGGCTTCTGGAGATGTTCCAGAGCAGCAGCAGTCCAAGAGCACGTTCTAGTCAGCGGTTCTTGAACACTATGTGTCCAAGAGCCACCCAGGTGCATTGTTAACATGCACTCAGGTCTGAACACAGGTACTGAGAGTCTGCATCTCTAACAGGCTCCCAGGTGGAGATGCAGCTACTGGTCTGTGGGCCACTTTCTGAGAAACTAGGACCAGGAAGCATCATGTTTAGAGGGGGAAAGAGAGGCCCAATATGAGAGTGTCAGGAAGACTCTAGGGTCTAGGAAACAGTGAAATGAAGATGACACTGCTGGGTGGGCTTGACCTGCCAGCCTTCATTTAGTAGTTGAGTACAAACTGTTTGTATCACCCAGGAACCTCTGAATCCTCCTGAATTAAAGCCTAGGCTGTATGTGATGGACAGAGGCTAGTTTATAGGCGTGTTGTCCAGTTACAAGGGAGGCTGGAAAAGCAAGTGGTGGGTGATTTCAGTTTTTATTCTGGGAGGTGGGTTTTGCCTCCCACCAAGACTCAAGAGTTCAGATGTTAAAAAGTGGCAAACTGCAACAGCTTCAAGTTCTAAAATGCATACTCCAGGCCGGGAATGATTTTGATTAAATCTCCCAATGAAGAGACAGGATCTTTTGGTCTTGGAGAGTTCATTGTGAAACACGCATCCATCTCATTCTCTGACAGACATCTGTGTTCATGACTGTCTAGTATCATCTTGGGAAAGTTATTTCTTAAAAATTTACCTATGATGAAATTAGATTGCCCATATGCAGCCTCCTTTGTCTACCACTTTTTCTGCTAACTTCACCATCATTGGCCAAATAGGGGCGAAAGCTTGGGGTGTTAGTTCATATACAGGATGATTTCCCAACATCTAGTGGTTGGGAACCTTGAAATGAAAGGCGCTGTGATAGATAGAACTGTATCCTCTCAAAACGTATGTTGAATTCCTACCCCTGTTCCTGTGAATGTAATCCTATTGGAAAATAGGGGTTTTTCCTTTACTATGCTAATGGGATCATCATGGAATAGGGTGTGTCCTAAATGTAATCCCTTCTGATGGTGTCATATAGAGAGACACAGGGGAAGTCACATAAGTGAAGCTCAAACACCATGTGATGATGTGGTTATAAGCAGTAAAGGAATGCCATAGACTGTTATTGTTGTTGTTAGGTGCCATTGAGTAGGTACCAACTCATAGTGACCTTATGCACAATAGAAGAATGAAACAGTGCCCGGTCCTGTGCCAACCTCACAATCGTTGCTATGCCTGAGCCCACTGCTGCCACCACTGTGCCAATCCATCTCATTGGGGGTCTTCCTCTTTTTCTCCGACCCTCCACTTTACCAAACATGATCTCCTTCTCCAGGGACTGGTCCCTTCTGACAATATGTCTGAAATATGAGAGATGAAGTCTCGCCATCCTGGCTTCCAAGGAGCACTCTGACTACACTTCTTCCAACACAGATCTGTTCTTTTGGCACTCCATGGCACTTTCAATATTCTCCTCCAACACCATAACTCAAATGCACCAATTCTTCTACGATCTTCCTTATTCAGTTTGAGGACTAAGGTGCACCTGACCCAAGGCATGGTATTTTCAATAACCTTGTATACATGCAAAAGCTGGACAGTGAATAAGGAAGACCGCAGAAGGATTGCTAGCAGCCACCGTAGAGAACCATAGAAGAAACTGACATGGCCAACATCCTGAATTGGACGTTTAGCCTCCAGAACTGTGAGAAAGAAATTCCTGCTTTCTAAAGCCAACCACTATTTTGTTATGGCAGCCCTGGGACGCGAAGACATGTAGCCGCAATAATGGACTCAGAGATATCAGAGCTCATGAAGAGGGTGAAGGACTGGGCTGTGTTCTGTTCTGTGACACTTATGGACTCCATGAGTTGGAGTAGATGCAATACCAACTAACAGCACCAAAACCAAGCAAAGTCAGACGGGGAAAAGCAAGTCAGTTTGTACTTAAAGGACACGTCCTTTGCAGCGTGAAAATCAGCCCCAGTTACGGGGCGATTACAGAGATTCATTGAAGTAGGGCGAGTGCCCAGGGGCGCTGGGTGAGGAGGTGATCTCAGCTAAGTGTCAGCGGACGCATGTGACTGATCACTGAATGTCTTTCCTTTCTTGTCGCACACTCGAAGGAAGGTGACTTAGAGGGCTGACAGGGCTTAAGGAGCAAGCAGGTTCAGGCAGAGAAAACATGAGATAGGATAAACAACAATCTCCACTCTGCCAGTCTTTCCCATTGCATGGCCCCTGCCTTCATCCTCTCTTCCCATCCCAGAAAGAGTCTTCCTCACCTGTAGTTTCGAAATGTCAATCTCCATCCCCACTCTTTGTCTTTCTCATCAGTGTTCCCAACATGTTCCTGTCTCCAAATTTAAAGAGGACAAAAGCAAAAATGACCAAGTGTTAGAACTCACAACTCTTTTGTTCACTTAAAGGAACTCAGCTATTGGGCTACATTCTGTCTGTGTGTGGGGGTGTGTGTGTGTGTGTGATAATGAGTGCCCATGGGTAAGGGGGAGAAGCTGAGAAAAGCTAGTCTGATTGACGTAAGAATTTAGGGAAAGACTCTTGTGGAAAACTGCTGAATCTGGAAGATGGTTCAAGGAAGGAGTTGGGGTGGGGAATGTGAGCAACTGCACTTGGAAACTGGATTTAACTCCACTCTTCCTCTTCTAGCCCAGTCTCTACACTGCATCCATCTGACCACACTCCCCTGGCATACTATGACCCCATCATTCGGGGTTTCCTGGAATTCTTTGAATACACTACTCCATCTTTTGCTTCCCAATCTTTGAAAGTTCATTTTCTTCTCCTAAAATGCTTGCGTATCCAGTCTTGCCCACATCTTCTATTATAGATTGAATTATGTACCCACCAAAAGAGGTGTGGAAGTCCTAGCCCTTGATCTTGTTTGGAAATAGGTTTTTACATTTTAATGAGATGGTTTCTGAGAAGGGTAGGTCCTACACCTAACCACTTCGGAGTGGTATCTTATACAAAGAGGAGAATAGACACAGAAGTGCATACACGGGGGGAGAACCCATCTACAAGTAAAAGAATGTCAAGGTTGCCAGCAGATATCACAAACTAGGATTGGCATGGCCCAGGCCCTGATCTGGTCTTTTAGCTTCTAAACTGGTGAGACAAAACATTTCTGTTCTTGAAGGTCACCACTGTGGTATAAGCTGTTTTGGCAGCTGTAAGAAACAAAGTCACCTTCTCTTCATGGCTGGTTCTTTCTTTCTTTTCTTTTGTTTTTAAAGTCATGAGCCTTTATTGCTACTTATACTATGAGCCTGACCCAAGCTATGGTATTCTCAATAACCTCATATGCATGCGAGAGCTGGACAGTGAATAAAGAAGACCTTAGAAGAGTTGATGCTTTTCAGTTGTGGTGTTGGAGGAGAATACTGAAAGTGCCATGGACTGCCAAAAGAATGAATAGATCCGTTTTGGAAGAAGTACAGCCAGAGTGCTCCTTAGAGGCCAGAAAGGCCAAACTTCGTCTCTCATACTTTGGACATATTGTCAGGAGGGACCAGTCACTGGAGAAGGATGTCATACTGGGTAAGGTGGAGGGTCAGCGAAAAAGAGGAAGGCCCTCAGTTCAAGCGTGACAACAACTGTGAGGTTGGCCCAGGACCAGGCAGTGTTTCATTCTGTTGTGCATAGAGTTGCTGTGAGTCAGTACCAACTCGATGGCACCTAACAACAACAATACTATGAGTACATGTCCACACCAGGTTGATAGGGATATCTACCCAGCAATAATTAGTTAGGAACCCAGACCGACGGCGCTGCCATGGTCTTATGACACTACCAACGTAATACCATTTTAAGATCATGGCTGCTTCTTGCTTGCTCATCCAGCATAAGTACCCACATTACTTCCTCAGGGAAATACCCCTGCCACTGCTGGGTGAGGAGCCCCATGCTGTGCTCCCATAACCCCTCTCCCTAGATCACTGCATCCTGCCCACACATTGTGCATAATTGTGATTCCTCTGCATGGTGCGCTCCATGAGGCTAGAGAAGGTGCTTTGCTCACAATCATAGTCACATGATCAGTTCCTGGCACGCAGTTGTTGTTGGTAAGTTCTGACTCATAGGGTTTCCTAGGAGCGGCTGGTGAGTTTGAACTACTGACCTTGCAATTCACATGACCTTGTGATCCAGTGCTGACCCTACAGCGCCACACCAGACATTCAGTAAATAGCCACCAAGTGAATGAATGAATAAGGGAAGAGTAATCTACCCCCATTCCCTGATTCACTCAAGGGACTTGCATTGCTTATCACAGCTCTGGGGGTCGCAGGTTGGGATTCCTGATCTTTTACTCAACAATTGGGTGATTAAGGAGACTTTCTCTCTGGCTGTTTCCTCACATGTAAAATTCTCTCTTGTGAGAATTAAATAAGTTAATACATGCAAATAATTTAGCACAGTGCCTGATACATATTAAACAAGAAGTCTGAGCTATTATTATTTTGTCCTCAAAGAAGTTAAACCCATCTGGTTGAGGAGATGAACCTTAAATACACTTGTTTGGCGGTAGTGGCTTGGATATTGCTATGATGTTGAATAGTGTTCAGGAAAGTTTTCAGACTAAGACTAGGAAGAAAGACCTGGTGATCTACTTCCCTGAAATAGTCAGTGAAAGCCATCTGGATCACAATGGCCCAGCCCACAACCAATCACGGAATGGCATGGGACCAGGCAGTGTTTTATTCTACTGTACACAGGATTGTCATGAATTAGGGCTGACTTGATGGCAACTAAAGATGAGGCTTTCTACTCCCGTAAAGATTTACACCCTCGGAAACCCTGTACAGGGTCGCTATGGGTCGGACCCGACTCGATGGCACTTAACAACAACAACAACAATGACAGCAGCAACAACAATGACAATAGATTAAAGGCCACAAGACGTAGAGATTGAGTGCTTCCTTTCTCCCTTCATTTGTTTAACATTTACAGAGCACCTTCCACAGGCCAGGGGGCTCTGTGGCTCCATAGGATAAGCATTGGACTGCAAGTCACAAGGTAGGTGGTTTGAGCCCACAAGAGAAAGATGAATCTTTTTGCTCCCGAAAAGACTTAGAGCCACAGAAACCCTATAAAGGGTTGAAACCCACTTGCCAGCTCTTAACAACAAGATTTGCCAGGCAATGTGCTAGAGCTGGAGATACACAGATGAATGAGAACAAGTGATCGTCTAAATTCTCTGTATAGTCTCTGTCTTTGCAGGGTCTCAGAATCCCCTGGGAGCTGGTTAAAAATGCACATTCCAGAGGCCTTGTTTAGCTGGTTGGTGCATCACTTTCCTGCTGTTGTTATTAAGCCCCGTGGAGTCAGTTCTGACTCAAAGAGACCCTGTATAGGGTTTCTGAGGAGCAGCTGGTGAGCTTGAACTGTCAACCCTGAGGTTCAAACCGACCTTGCAGTACCCACAGCACCTTAGAAATGCTAAAACTAATTCCCACAAATGTGGTGGCCTAAAATAAAAAGAAATATAGTCTCTCACTGTTCTGGAAGCCAGAAGTCTGAAGCAGGGCCACATTCCTGCCCTACGCTCTAGGCAAGAACCCATCCCTTGCCTCTTCTGGCTTCCGGAGGCTGCCAGAATCCCTTTACTTCTGACCACATCACTTCAATCTCTGCCTCCATTTTCATACTGCCTTCTCTTCTGTGTCTGTCCTTCTCTCCTGCCTAATAAGGAACATTTATGATTGCATTTAAAGTCCACTTAGATAATTCAGGATAATCTTATCGTTTTGAGATCCTCAGCTTAATCACATCTGCCAAGACCTTTTTTAGTAGGTAACATTTATAAGCGCCAGGGAGTAGGATCTATTGCCTTTGGGGCCAGGATGGTAGAGCAGTGGTTGAAGCACTTGGCTGTGATCTGAAAATTTGTAAGTTCAAACTCACCAGCTGCTCCATGGGAGAAAGGTGAGTCAGTCTACTTTTTTTTTTTCTTCATGTTTTATTGTGAATTATATGATATTTTACATGAGAGATACTTTACATTATATGATATTTTACATTCATTCCACCGTATATCGTTTCATTGCCATGGTTCCAATCCCCTCCATGCATCAACAACCGACCAAAGGGTATACCCTATAAACCCGCCCCCTACACTCCTCCCACCCCCCATTCTTCAGCACACAGTCCCTCTCCCTCTCTGGATCCAAAGTCCCCAGCCACTTCATCGCTCCACGTCATCGTCTCTGCCTCTATCTTGGGCCTCGCTGCTTCTCTGGGTAGGGTCCCGCTCTCGGCTCTTCTCCATTGATGGTCCTAGAGACCTCCGCTCCTAGACTGGAGAGTTAATCACTCCCTTCCTTGCTACAAAGTACTCACTGGAGATGCTGCCTTCCTCCATGCCCCCTAGCTCTAGGCTCCCTCTTGAAAGCTTGTAAGCCAGTCACTTCTTGCCTTTGTAGTCCACCCCCCTTCCCCCTGCCTCCCCCCGCATTTGGGTATCCAGTGTCCAAGTTGCCCATCCCTGTCTACTCTGTGTGTGGAAGGGGTGGGAATGTTTCTTGCTGTAAGGATTTGTTCAAACCTAAACTGAGTCAGTCTACTTTTATCAGGAGAACAGACCTGGAGACCCTCTAGGGCAGCTCCAATTAGTCCTTACGGTCACTTTGAGTGGGAATTGACCCCAAGCCAATAGGTTTGGTGTGGGGTTTTTCTTTGGGGGCCTGCATTTGAGCTACTGCACTTGACATTTGCATCTGATCCACTCTCTGCATCCATCTCCTGATGCCTTTGGGTCCAGAGTTCTATCTCTGAGCCGCAGGGTGCTCAGCTGGCCGGAAGCCATCCCCACACACCTGCCTGCACCCTCCTCTCTAGGCTGCACCCCAGCTGTCCTGGAGGACTTCAAGGCCTCTGAGGCAGCAACTTGAATTCCAGTGGGGTGGGAGGATGATGGGACCTCAGGATACAAATGGCCCCAGGAGGGAACTGCAGCTTCAGAAGTAGGGAAGCCAGAAGCTCTGTTTGAGGCTACCACAGTCCTCTCCTGCAGCTGCGGGCACCAAATAGAAACGTGGAGACAATAGAGACAGTGCTGCTTCACATCCTGGGAGAAGTGGCTGTAGAAGCCAAAGGAAGCAGAGCATGGTCTAAGCCAAGAGGCAAAACCCAAAAAAGGTGCTCCAGTGTCGTCTCCAGAAGGATGAGGGTAAAATTCTGCAAAAGGCAGCACACAGTGCCTACAAAGGGATTCCACTATGCTTCTAAATCTGGTGCTGGTACGAGGAGAAGAGATGTACCCCAAAGACAGAGGACTCTGTGTTTAAGTTCAGGCTCCCTCACTGGCCACTCATGAGGCCACAGGCCTTCACTGTGCCTGTTTTCTCATATGTAAAAGAGGCGGGAGAACAAGGCCAACATATAGGATTGCTGTGAACATTAAATGAAAGAATCTCTGTCGAGTACTTGTTGCTAAGTGCAGTCAAGTTGGTTCCGACTCACAGCGACCCTGTATTGGGTTTCCGAGAATCAGCTGGAGAGTTTGAACAACCAACCTAGTGGTTCCCAGTTCAGTGCTGATCCTATAGCGCCATACCAGGAGTCCCACTTCTTGTTGTTGTTGTTGTTAGGAGCCATTGAGTTGGCACCGACTCATAGCGACCCTATGTACAACAGACCGAAATACTGCCCGATCCTGGGAGTCTTACTTAGCACATAGTAAATGCGCAACAAAGTTATTTATATTGAGAACTTATTATGTTCTGGGTTCTCTGGGTAGTGCAACTAGTAGTCCCAAAGTTGGAAGTTCAAACCCACCTAGTTGTGGTGTTTTGGGATCTGTTTCCAAAAGGTCACAATCTTGAAAAGCCTATGAAGCAGTTAGACCCTGCACACATGGGACCACCAGGAGTAGGAATCAACTTAACAACAGTTAACAACATGATATGTTAGGCTTGGTTCTTAGTGTTTTATTTTTCCTTTTTCTTTTTCTGTCATTGGCTCATCTGATAATGTCAAGAACCATAATGTAAATATTAATATTTTCACTCTGCAGATAAAGAAAGAGGCACAGAGAGGTTATATAATCTGCCTAAAGACACACATACAATTGCAGTGGTGGTCTATACATGCAGGCAGTTGGAGACAGAGTTAGGATGATTAGCCATGCGTGATATCAGTTCCAGGTAGAGGTTACAGCATGTGCAAAGGCCCAGAGGCAGGTTGAGACATGGTACTTTTAAGGAATTCAGTCTGATGTGATTGTAGCTGAGAAGGGGCAGAAAAAGCAAGATAAGAGACCATTGAAGGCAGTGGCAAAGAACAAGGCTCTGGGAATTGATGGAATACAAATTGAAATATTTCAACAAACTGATGCAGCACTGGAGGCAACCACTCATCTATGCCAAGAAATGTGGAAGACAAATACCTGGTCAACTGATTAGAAGAGAGCCACATTTGTGCTCATTCTAAAGAGAGGGGATCAAATGGAATGAGGAACTCATGGAACAATATTATTAATATCACATGCAAGTAAGATTTTGCTAAAGATAATTTAAAAACAGTTGCAACAGTACATCACCAAAGAACTGCCAGAAATACAAGCCAGCTTCAGAATAGGACATGGATATAGGGATATCAAGGAGCTCTGATAG
>NW_006408594.1:11830151-11837716 GCF_000296735.1 Chrysochloris asiatica
GAGCAAACAAATCTGTGTTGGAAGAAGTACAGCCAGAATGCTCCTTAGAAGCCAGGATGGAGAGACTTTGTTTCACATACTTGTGGACATGTTATCAGGAGGGACCAGTCTCAGGAGAAGGACATCATGCTTGGTAAAGTTAAGGGTCAGTGAAACAGAAGATCTCCAACATGATGGATTGACGCAGTGGCAACAGCAATGAACTCAAATGTAACAACAATTGTAAGGCTGGTGTAGGACTGGGCAGTGTTTTGTTCTGTTGTGTATAAGGCCACTGTGAGTTGGAACCAACTCAACAGCACCCAACAGCAACAACTGTGTGAGTCATTTCCTTGAGCTAAATCTCTTTTTCTCTCTGTGTATAAGCTTCACTGGTTTTGCTTATTTAAAGAACCCAGCCTAAGACATTATATTTTCAGCATCTCTTATAGGTAGGGCTTTGGTTCTTATAATGTAATATGAAGACAGTGTCACGTGAGTCTTCCAGGAAAGTCCCTAAAGGGAGGAGGTTCAACCTTTTCTGACCTTCTTCCATTTTACTGGTAAGAATGTGGAAATTATGGCTGGTGTTCCAACAGTCAAACAGGACCATGAGGTGGACTCCACGGTCTGATGATGGCAGAACGACAAGATAGAAGGACTTAGATCTCTGGTGATTTCACAGTGGCAATGGCGTTAAGTGCCACTGAGTTGGTTCTGACTCATAGCGACCCTGTAGAGTTTCCAAGGAATAGCTGGTGACTTGGAACCACTTACCTGTGGTTCAAACCAATCTTTTGGTCCAGTGCTTTATCCCACAGTAGTGATGCTGTTGTTCTTGTGAAGTGCCATCGAGTTGATTTCGACCCATAGTGACCCTGTGTAGGGTTTCCAAGAAGCAGCTGGTGAGCTTGAACCACCAACCTTGAAGTTCACACAACTTTGCAGTCTGACGCATTCGCCCACAGTGCTACACGAGGACTCCAGTGGTGATACCGGCCCTGAATTCTTACCTCCAGATTTTGTTTATATCAGAAACAAACCTCTATCTTGTTTAAACATCTATTTGGGTTACCTGTCACTCATTTGCTGTTGTGTTAAGTTCTGTCAAGTCAGTTCCGACTCATAATGACCCTGTATAGGATTTCCAAGGAGCAGCCGGTGGATTTGAACTGCCAACCTTGTGACTTGTAGTCCAATGCTGATCCTACAGTGTCACACTAGGAATCCATAGCTCAATCTTAATTCAATCTGATTGATAACACCTTCCCCTAAAATTTAAGTGAAATCTCTATTTATTCTTTAATGAGTTTCTCAATCTGTTTACTAAACAAAGGGGGAAAAAAAAGAGGCTTTCCTGTAATTTTGAGGGGGCTGCTTTAATTGGTATCTTTGGAGGAATGTCAATTTCTAACCCTAAGGCTATTTTCTTCTTGTATTTGTTCTCAGAAAGGACATTTGTTAAAATATTTGTTACAACTGATTGTGTTTGTTCATTTAAAGGGCAAATCATGTCCTAGGAAGTGGAATTTGTTCACCAATCTTGTAGCAATTTACTGATGATGACTTTGAGTGTATCATAATTAACTCAACCAATAATAAAACAAAGTAATAGAGATGCTCTTGTACTCAGTAATACGTCCCACGGTCTTTACTCTGGCAAACATTGTGTCTTGCAAGCAAAAATGCAGTATCTAAAATCAAGTGATTAATGTGACGACTCGCATAGGATCTCTTTTTTCCACAAACCCAGCCCAAAAGGGAATGTGAGGGTACCTGAGCATGCTCTCAAGCTTTTTTTTTCTGCTGTCCCTGGTGTCCTTGCCACTGGGCTGTGGCTTTGAGATCATGATATTCGTATCCCCTTGTAATAAACCCTTTGAACTCACATTACCCTGCATTTGGCAGTCTGACAAGATGGGTTAAAGCTGCATTCCTGCCCTGACCAATCAGAACTCTACTTATCAAGATACACACCCACACGCAGAGGGAGCTCATTCCTGGATCTCCAGTGCCATCCGAGAGAGACTTGGGCATTGAGTTTGAAGCATGTTGTAGAACAGGCTTTACTACTAACTAACTCAATGATCTGTGTAGCCTTTCAACTGGGCTTTCGGTCCTTACTTGCCGAATCAAGCCATCAGAGACCCTCCCCTTGAAACAATGGTGTAAAATTTTCAAAATGAAGTAAATAGCAAAAATATGGTTACTTGGAAGTTGTTGTTGTTAAGTGCTGTGTACTTGGTTCCAACTCATAGTGACCCTGTATAGGGTTTCTGAGGAATAGCTGGTGGGTTTGAACTACCAACCTTGTGGTTGGCAGTCCAGTGCTTATCCAAGGAAGGTGACACCAGGAAGTTAGGAGGAAAACAGAACCATGAAGGCAGCAGTGGTCAAAAGAACCCTCTGCAATGATGGAAGTGTCCTAAGGCTGTTCTGTCCAATACGGTAGCCGCCACACCACAGATGTGGAATGCTGTTAGTGTGAGGAATGGAAAGGTTCATTTTATTTAATTTTCATTCATATAAATTTAAGTAGTAGCAATTCTGAGAGATATCCTTTGGGTCAGATAGGACTTCTGGTAGAATAGGGTGGTTGCTGTGTGTCATTGAATCCATTTCAAATCACAATGACACTGTGTGACAGAGTGGAATGCCCGTAGGGTAAACCAAAGGTGGTGCAGTGACTAGGTGCCAGACTGCTCACCAACAGGTTGATAGTTCAAATCTACAGGGGAAAACATAGTAATCTGCTTCTGTAAAGATTACTTTCTTGGAAATCCTATGGATCAATTCTATTCTGTAGGGATCTACTTGAGGGCACATAACGACAATAATCTTTATAATAGTAAACCACCAGGTCTTTTTTCCCCATAGAACTGCTGGTGGATTCAAACCACTGACCATTCGGTTAGCAGCTGAGCGTTTGACCACGGTGATACCAGCGCTCCTTATAGTAGATGTTATTGCTATTTTGTGCGTTGAGTCATTTCTGACTCGCAACATTATGTTCCTCAAAGCAACCCTGTGTAGGGTTTCTGAGACTGTAACTTTTCATGGGGGCAGAAAACCTCGTCTTTCTCACAAGGAGTAGCTTGTGGGCTTCAGCCGACAAGCTTGTGGCTAGTTCTCATTCTAGGTAACCTGAAATTTTGCCCTAGTTTTTTTCATTATCATGATCTAAATCATCATCGTCATCATGACATGATTTTATAGCATCTACCATTTCCTGGTGTGGCACTGTGGGTTGATGCGCTGGCCTGCAGGGTTGGTTTGAACTGCAAGGTCAGCGGTTCAAGCTCACCAGACGCTCCTCGGAAACCCAACACAGGGTCGCTATGAGTTGGAACCGACTCAATGGCACTTAACAACAACCATGTTGTGAGCCCTTATAATCCCAAAGTTCATGTGCTTAGCCATGATTATAGTGTGACAAAGGTCACTGTGACATTGTTGAATACTTGGCAGTTTCCTCATCTTTGACATGAGGGCACTGGGCCTTACAAATTCTCAGTTCCCCTTAAGTAGGAAGATGGTTACGATTTTCATGTGTTTGTACCTCCACCTCCACCCCAGGGACGGTTTGTACCATGTGCCCACGTGATTCTAAGAGTCTGAGGCCTCCAAGCACGGTTAGATGGTTTTCTAACCAGCCCCTGTACTTTTTCATAGATTGGTTCTAAAAACTCCTCAGGTGATTCAGAGTACCCAAAAGATCTAAAAATCTCAACCTGGGTCTGAACTTGCTAAAGTCAAAAAAGGAATTTTTTTGTGAACAATTTTGTTGACGACAGGTCTTGGTGAAAAGTTCTTTGTGTGTGTGTTTAAATTAGAAGACTGTTGTTACGTGCCATGGAGTCGGTTCCAACCCATAGCGACCCTATTTAGGGTTTCCAAGGAGTGGCTGGCATTATATTATGTATGTTTCCATTTTTGCCTTGGTGGCCAGAAAACTCAGAGTTCAATTTTCTGCTCAGTTGCGGTAAGAAACTGTTGAAGAGATTCCCTGGTATGGTGGCCTTTCTTGTCTTAACAACGTGCTTTTTTAGGGGGTGGTGGTGAAGGTGTTGCTATTCTGACTTTCTGGTTGTTCAGTTCAACTCATACCGAAAGTTTAGCTTGAATCCTTTTCAGAGTTAGACTGGTTATTAATGATTGTTGGTGGTGCCATCCAGTAGTTTCTGACTCATGGCAACCCAGTGTACAACAATATGAAACACTGCCTGGTCCTGCGCCTGCCTCACAATCGTTGTTAAGCTGCTGCCACTGTGCCAGTCCATCTCACTGGGGGTCTTCCTCTTTTTCGCTGACCCTCCACTTTACATAGCATGATGTCCTTCACCAAGGACTGGTCCCTCCTGATAACATGTCGGAAATATAAGAGACAAACTCTGGCCATCTTGGCTTTCAAGGAGCATTCTGGCTGTACTTCTTCTAACACAGACTGGTTTGTTCTTGTAGTCCCCGGTATTTTTAAATATCCTTCTCCAACACTGTACCTTAAATGCATCAATTCTTCTGCGGTCTTCCTTATTCATTGTCCAACTTTCACATGCATATGTTGTTGTTGTTGTCGTCAGGTGCCATCGAGTCAGAACCGACTCATAGTGACCCCATGCAAAGCGGAACGAAACAATGTCTGATCCTGGGCCAACCTCACTACCACTGCCACACTTGAGTCCATCAATGATGCCACCTGGCCACTTGAAACATTTACTTATGAAGATCAAAGAGCACAGCCTTTGATATGGATTATATCTCAATGTCAAGAAAACAAAAATCCTCACCACTGGACCAATAAACAATATTCTTATCAATGGAGAAAACATTGTAGTTGTCAAGGACTTCATTCTTCTTGCATCAACTATCAACACTCGCGGAAGCAGCAGTCAAGAGATCAGACGACGTATTGCACTGGGCAAATCTGCTGCACAGGAACTTTTTAAAGTGTTGAAGAGCAGAGATGTCAGCTTGAGGACTAAGGTGCGCCTGACCCAGGCCATGGTATTTTCAATAGCCTCATATGCATGCGAAAGCTGGACAGTGAATAAGGAAGACCATAGAAGAATTGATCCTTCTCCAACACTGTACCTTAAAGGCATCAATTCTTCTGCGGTCTTCCTTATTCATTGTCCAACTTTCAATGCATATGAGGCTATTGAAAATACCATGGCTAGGAATGTTATCTGTCTCAGATTCTATGCAAGTGCCAACTGGGACAATAAGAATGACAAAGGGAAGGTTGCCATGTAGAATGAGGAGGCAGGAACAGGGCAGAAAGAAGGAAAGGGACAAGAAATCCTCAGGGTGCCTTAAAAATCAAGGAACAGAGGAGGGGAGGCAAAGAGGCAGCTTGGTGCCTGCACAAAACAACCATTTGGCCATTTAGCAGATTTATGAGATCTCTACATGCATGAGAAGAAAACATATATGCAATTTACTTCTTGCACTAAATGTTGCCAATTTCACATTTTGTTAAATCTGGATGTGAAGGATGACAGAAACCAGAACGAAAGCTTGCCATTTTAATAAAACAAACAAAAAAGGACTGTTTATTAAGCTGTGTTTTGGCGTGTTTAGCAAAGACTCAGGAGGCCGGGTGATACATACAGGAGGTTAAGGATTTGACTGCTAATCTGTAGGTCAACAGTTCGAACCCACCACCCGATCCGAGGGCGAACGATGAAGCAGTTCGTTTCCTTAAAGATTTACAGTCTCAGAAACCCAATGGAGCAGTTCTACTTTGTCCTATGGAGTCCTGGTGTGGCGCTGTGGGCTAATGCGTCTGACTGCAAAGTCATTAAACTGCAAGACTGGTGGTTCAAACTCACTGGCTGCTCCTTGGAAACCCTATACAGGGTTGCTATGGGTCGGAATCGACTCGACAGCACTTAACAACAACAACAACAACTTCGTCCTATGGGGTCATTATGAATCGGAACAGACTCGACAGCAGTTTGGCTTTTGGGTTCAGCCAGACTCTTTGTACATTCTGGAACAGGGGTGGGAAATGTCTGGCCCATGGGCCATATAAGGCCCTGCCAAGGCAACTGCAGTTCCAGCCATGACATTGCTATTGTTAAATGTTGTTGAGTTGGTTCTGACTCATAAAGCCCTGTTTTCTGTAGAGCAGCTGGTGAATTTGAACCAATGACCTTGCAGTTCAAACCGACGTTGCGGTCCAGTGCATTACCCCACAGAGCCACATCAGGACTCCAGCCATCAGATTGTTGTGGTTGTTAAAGTGCTGTCGAGTTGGTTCTGATTCATAGTGACCCTCTATAGTGTTTCCAAGGAGTAGCTGGTGAGCTTGAACCATTGACCTTGTGGTTTTAACCAACCTTGCAGTCCAGCGCATTAACCCACAGCGCCACATCATTAATACCACAGAACTCATGTCAGGGGTGAGTTCATTAAATGTTTGACCAAGTATAACAGGCTAATTTTTAAGTGGACAATTTTGTGTGGCCTGTGAATGATGTTATAAATTTTGGCAGAAAAAAGGTTCTCCACACCTGCTCTAGAACAATTCTCTCCATGCACATTCATGACATTTTAGGGCTGGTTATCTGGCAATATGGAAAGGGGACTGGATGTGTCCCCACCCACTGGCCACAACCTGTCCCATATCCTCTCAGGAGAAGCCTGGCTCCCCTACTCTCAATCAGCCAGTGAAGAGATTGAGTCTGGGGTCAGCCCTATGGGTTAAGCAGGTGGGCAAAGCAATTACCAACTACAGGTTAAATGCAAAGCCCACGACCAAGAAAGAACCAGAGTGAATGTCATGGAGGGATGGACCAGATGGGGAAACAGAAGCAGTCTCTCAATGAGAAGGCCAGATGGGAAGTCTGGATGTGGCTGGAATATGGGAGCTGAGCGGGAGTTGGCAGCAAAAGGAGGGGACGAGTCAGTCTAGACCAGAGTCACAGAGGTCACCCAACTCGGAGACCTCTCCCTTATCTGAAGGGGAGAATGTCTATTAGTTCTTCTTGACACAGTCACTTTGGTGATCATGAGGTGACAGGTGTGGAAACACAATTATATGGAAGATTGACACGCAGGCGTCTCCATTCACTTCAAGTATCTAATCCATCTAGTCTAAAGTGCTACCAAACCAAGTTCAACATTACATTAAGAAACACACACACACAAATCCACAAAACACACTTTGTGAGGGTCCTTCAGTCACCACTGCAGCAATGCCACAAACTACCTCAAGGGGGAGCGCTAGCACACAGGCCTAATGCTCAGGTTCGCTTGGGACAACTTTTCTCATCTGTTCTTCACACATGTTTTGATTCTGTGTCCACCTCTCCAGACTTCCAGTCTCACTCATTTCCCATTCTACTTCTCACTGTTGTTAGGTGCCGTAGATTCGGTCCTGACTCATTACGACCCTGTGTAGCATTACTGAGGAGCGGCTGGTGCTGGTGGGTTTGAACCTCTGACCTTGCGTTTCGAACCGACTTTACGGTCTAGCGCATTATCATTCAGTGTCACGCCAGGATCCACCTGTTGTTGTTGTTAGGTGCCATCGAGTTGGTACCAACTCATAGCGACCTTATGCACAACAGAATGAAACACAG
>NW_006408594.1:11838606-11848476 GCF_000296735.1 Chrysochloris asiatica
CCTCAAGCTGACATCTCTGCTCTTCACTTTAAAAAGTTCCTGTGCAGCAGATTTGCCCAATGCAATACGTCGTCTGATCTCTTGACTGCTGCTTCCGCAAACGTTGATAGTTGATGCAAGAAGAATGAAGTCCTTGACAACTTCAATCTTTTCTCCACTGATAAGAATGGTGTTTATTCACTAAGACGCATCAAATCTGACTCTATACATGGGTTACATGCACTCCATCTCTCTAGGTACATTTCCTCCTGTATCCTCCCAGCATATAAGCCTTTCCCAGGCTCAGACTCAGTGTGGTGATTCCTGTATTGGACTTTACAAAGCAGGAACCAGGCCCACGCAATGGACCAAACATAAATCACTTACTTGTTCTCTAATAGCCAGGATCCAAACCAAAGCCAAACAGGCATCATCACAAGGCTTGGGAAGCAACTCTATTATCCAAACCATGGCTGTGGGGGAGTCCTGGAGTGCATGAGCATGCCTGGCTATCCTTAGTTCTTGTCCTTTCTGTGCTGACCAGGACAGGAGTTCTCAAAGGAGTGGGAGCAAAATAAGACTTTGTCCTGTTAATTTGGTAGCTATTTTCAAGAATACAGCCTCTAGACCCAGGAGACTCTGGGTTTTCATCATGGCGCTGCCAGTTAACTGGGTTGTTAAATCTCTGTAAGTCACATGGCCAGTGAACCCCAGGTTCCAATATAGGGATGGGGAACATATGTACCCTGCAGGCTTGCCAGGAAATTCAGTTGTTCAGTAAGTTACAGCAGTCTTTTAAAAAACTGAGATAGAATTCGCACATCATAAAATTCATCCTTTAAAAATGTACATATACAGTGTCATGGTTTTTAATGTATTCAAAAAGCTCTGCATCCATTTCTAAAATGAATTCCTGAGCTATCTTATCGCCTCAGAAAGTAAGCTTGTACCCATAGGTGGTCACTCCCCACCTCTTTCCCTAGCTCCTGACAACCACAAGAGCTATTTATTGTTTTTGTAGATTTGCCTGTTCTGTACATTTTGTAAAAATGGAATCATTCAATTAGATGGCCTTTTATGCCTGACTTCTCTTTTCAAGATGCACTCATGATATAGCATGTATTGGTATTTTATTTCTTTTATATGGCTAAATAATATTTTATCGAATAGGTATAACACATTTTGCTTATCCATTTATTGACTGATGGATATGTGGGTTGTTTCCATATTTTTTTGGCTATTACGAATAATGATGTTATGAACCTTTGTGTGCAAGGTTTGTTGTGAACATATATTTTCCGTTCTATTAGGGTGTGCCTAGAAGCATAGTTGCTGAGGGACAGATGGTAAATTTATATTGAACTTTTTAAGGATGTGTCAAACTTTTCCAACATGGGGGTACCATTTGATATTCCCGGCAGCAGTGTACGGGAGTCCAGTTTCTCCACATCCTTGCCAACACTTATTATTGTCTGTTGTCTTGATTGTTGCAATCCTAATGGATGTGAAGTAGTAGTTCATGGCAGTCTTTAGAGCTGTGTCTAAAAGTGAAAGGTTAGGAATTAGACGGGCTCTGGAAGCCCTAAGGAGGAAAATAGGTGCAGGCATGTGAGCACCAGCGAGTAGATCTCAGCTCCATGAGTAAGACTTCAAAGGCATCCTGGTTCTTTGAAACTGAAACTCAGTGGAGAATCCCTTGGGAAGGATGCTGGAAAGGAGATTCAAACATCAGACGGGTGGTTGGGTTAGGGACTTTGAGTTTCTTCTAGTCCTCTTTTTAAGATTGGGCCATTGCATTGCTTTCATAATAATTTCTGATTCTTTTACAATCCTTTCCCTTTGCTGCCTGGAGTAATGGCCTAGAAGTATAAATTCTTTCGCCTGGCCCCTTATTAACTGGCTTCAGTTCAGGTTTCAATTCTCTCCTGATCCCATTCTATGCCCAGTCAGTACCAATGGACTTCAGCCACATCAAATGACCAGCCACTTCTGGAACACACTGTGTTCGCTCATCTTCCTGCCTTTGTTGCCACAGTTTGTTTCCATTCTTTCCATCCCATTCTTGTTTTTGTTATTAGATGCCCTCGAGTTGGCTTCGACTCAACCCTACCTACAACAGAAGGAAACACCGCCTGGTCACGTGCCATCTTCACAGCTGTGGTTATGTTTGAGCCCACTGGAGCAGCCAGTAGGTCGATCCATCTTTTTTGGGAGTCTTACTCTTCTTCGCTGAGCCTCTACCTAGTGTTGCTGGTGTTAAGTGCTATCGAGTCAGCTCTGACTCATAACAGCACTATATAGGGTTTCCAAGGAGCAGCTGGTGAGTTTGAACCGCCGACCTTGTGGTTCAAACCCACCTTTTGGTCCAGTGCTTTACCCCACTGTGCCACACCAGGACTTACCTCCATCTAGTAGAGTCCCATTCGTCTTTCAAGATGATGAATGCCTCCTCTGGGAAGTGTTTCCCAAAGGCCCTATACCCTGAATACAACAAGTGTGTCACTTGTTTCCCCTCTTCCTCTAAAGAAGTGTGTATATAACACTGGCTTGCCATTTATATCATATTATCGTTGCAGAGTCTTGGTGTGGTAAGGTTCAACTTGACGGCACTTAACAACAACAACAATTGTTATGATTTACATCTTTACCATTACTGTGTGGTGGGCATGCATTGTTTATCTTCATTCTTCCCAAACTTACACACAGTATAGTAGCACTTGCCACTGCCCAAGATGACATTTTGGGTTCGTTTCCTCTTTCACTAGACTGTTAGTGACTGTTGCCATCCTAATGGATGTGATAAGGCCAGAATTTGCCAGTGTGCTGAGGTTTTCCCAGCATTTAGCAGAGCCTGGTGTTTTTGCCTTTAGTGCATACTTGCTGGATGAATGAATGACAGCAAAGTGAATCAGTGAATGCATAACTGAGTCCAATGTGATTTTTGTCTATCTTAAATTCTAGAGGGTTTCCAACTTGACTCTGGGGATTGTTCACTGGAATGGTTTATAGAAACTAGAGAAACACTATACACTAAGTGTGGTTTATTTTCAGTTGCATTAAGGTTAGGAATTTCACATAATGAAGATTCGATGAGAACCAGACTTGGGTTAAAATTATGCTTAGAGTCAGGCTCAGGACCTTGTTCAAGGGCTCAGAATAAATCCCAGTGACCCTCAAAGACTTCAGACTCTGGGAAAATAGTCAGAAAGAGACAGGAATGAAGGGCCAGCGTTAAGACCACATTCTTCTTGGATTCTGATGTTCCCAGCACCAGATCAGCCATTACAATGGAACTGTGCTTGGGGGAGCAGCTGGACAAAGTGCCAAAGGCCAAAAGGCTTTTTGGAACAACCTACAAGGCTGTGCCAGTCCCAGACTAGGCATGTACTCCAGGACAGTACGTGTCAGATGGATCTTGGCTGAAAGCAGAGAATACCAGAAAGATGTTTACCTGTGCGTTATTAACTTTGTAAAGGCTTTCTACTGTATGGGTCATGACAAGCTATGGATGACATTGCAGAGAATATGAATTCCAGAACACTTAGTTGTGTTCATGAGGAAACTGTACATAGACCAAGAGGCAGCTGGAACACTGAATGGCTTAAAATAAGGAAAGGTGTGCACCAGGGTTGTATTCTTTCACCATACTTATTCAACTTGTATGCTGAGCAAATAATTCGCGAAGCTGGACTATATGAGGAAAAATGTTACATCAGGATTGGAGGAAGACTCATTAACAACCTGCGATATGCAGATGATACAACCTTGCTTGTTGAAAGTGAAGAGGACTTAAAATACTTACTGATGAAGATCAAAGACCACAGTCTTCGGTATGGGTTGCACCTTAATGTAAAGAAAACAAAAATCCTGACCACTGGACCAATAAATAACATCAAGATAAATAGAGAAAAGATGGAAGTTGTCAAAGACTTCATTTTGCTCAAATCAACCATCAACACTAATGGAAGCAACAGTCAAGAAATGATATGATGTATTGCATTTGGCAAATCTGCTGCACAAGACCTCTTTATGGTGTTCAACAGCATAGATGTCAGTTTGAGGACTGAGGTGCACCTGACCCAAGTCATGGCATTTTCAGTAGCCTCATATGCTTGTGAAAGTTGGACAATGAGTAAGGAACAGCATAGAAGAATTGATGCATTTGGGTTATGGTGTTGGAGGAGAATATTAAAAGTATCATGGACTGCCAAAAGAACTAAACCAATCTGTGTTGAAGGAAGTACAGTCAGAATCCTCCTTAGAAGCCAGGATGGCCAGACTTCGTCTCTCATACTTTGGACATACTATCAAGAAGGACTAGTCCCTGGAGAAAGACATTATGCTAGGTAAAATTGAGGGTCAGCGAAAGAGAGGAAGACTTGAATGAGATGGATTGGCACAGTGGCAGCAGCAATGGGCTGAAACGTAGCAACGACTGTGAGGTTTGCACAGGATCGGGCAGTGCTTCGTTCTGCTGTACATAAGGTCATTATGAGTCGGTACCGACTTAACAGCACCTAACAATAACAACAAGGAGCTCTGGTAGCGTAGTGGTTACAAATCGGGCAGTGAACCGCAAGGTCAGCGGTTCAAAACTACCAGCTGTTCCGTGGGAGAAAGATGAGACTTTCTGCTCCCGTAAAGATTTACAGCCTTGGAAACCCTGTACAGGGTCACTATGAGTCGGAACCGACTCCACGGCACACAACAACAACATCAATCACAACAACAACCAGTAAGGTTTTAAATTGCTAGGTGAGTCTGCTTCTAGTGTTTTCTGTTGTTGTTGTTTGCAGGTAATAAGGGCCAACGTGAAACAGTCATGATCTGAAAGGTATGGAGTCTATACTAAGATGAGACCCAACTCAGTTCAGTTCAGCTCATCTCTAATAATTCAGTTTACAAACAATTACTGAACTTCTCATGACACATGGAGTAGAAATCAAACTCCCAAAGCTGGGTCTGCCCCTGCTTACCTAGGACCTCATCTCCACCACTCTTTTTGTTCACTCACTCTACTCCAGTTACCCTGGCCTCTATCCTGTTTCTGGCCCAGACCAAGGATGCATCTGCCCCAGGACCTTTGCACTTGCTGTCCTATCTACCTGCTCTGATCTTTCCCCAGACATTCACACAGTCTGCAGCCTCACTTCCTTTAGGTCTCTGTTTGATAGTTTACCTACTTAGAGAGACCGTCTAAAACAGCACCGTCCATCGCTTGTACTTAGTTCTGGTACCCAGTTTTAATTTTCTTCATACCAGTTATGTATGACCAATGTTTTATAACTTATGCATTTGTTTCTTATGCATTCCCTAGGAGAATGCAAGCCTCATGAGGCAGGTATTTTGTCTGGCATAAGATAGCTAGTCAATAAATGAATATTTGTTGAATGGCTGAATAAGCCAATGACTACCTACTGCTTTGTGCCCCCGTGAAGATTTACAGCCTCGGAAACCCTGTACAGGGTCGCTATGAGTTGGTACTGACTCGATGGCATTTAGCAGCAAGAACAGCCCCAACTATGTACCAGCAGTTAGACTAGGTGATATTACAATGGTCCCAGCCCTGGGTAAACTCATGGTCTAATGTGTGGTGCTGTGGGTTAATGCGCTGGATTGCAAAGTCAGTTTAAACCTAAAGGTTGGTCGTTCAAGCTCACCAGGTGCTCCTCTGAAATCCTAAACAGGGTTGCTATGGGTCAGAACTGACTCGACAGCACTTAATAATAAAAGAAAATGTGAAAAACATGAGAATCCACGAGATGGGTTCTATGTCACCCTCGGGAAATTGTTATGATGAAGGAAGAATGCATCAAGTTTTATGAAGAACAAAGGTTACTGCTGTTAGCTGCTATTGAGTTGGTTCCATCCAACCCTATTACAGCAGAACGCAACACTGCCTGGTCCTCACCGACCTCGCAATTGTCATCTTTGAGCTCACTGTTGCTGTCATTGGTCAAATCCATGTCTTTGAGGGGTTTTCTATCTTTTGCTAAAACCTCCACTTTACCAGTAGTTCTAGTCTGTAACAAGAGGGCCCCATGAGTTGGAATCAAGTAGATGACAATAAGTTTTTTGTTTTGTTTTTTTCTGTCCGTGCTCACGCTCTTTCTGCAAGGAGCTAGTAGCGAGCAGTGTGAGCAATGATTACAAAAAGGCTCTGCTCTAGACTCAGGGCTGAGCTTGAACTTCTCAGGGAGAATGGAAGCCTGGGAAAATATCCACCCTCTTCTGGCAGCCAGCTCATCCTCGATTCCTAAACAGGTCTGAACCTGACTGGTCGAGACATGATCAATTTGAAAGAACTTAGGGAAGTCTTCACAGGCAATAGACTACATGCAAGAAAACATGAAACAGAGCAAACCCACCCAAATCTAGAATTACAAAGCAGGCAAAATCAACCACTAAAGAAAACCCCCAAACTTCCTAGAACTGTGGAATCTTCCCATTTTACAGACTTGATAAGTATATATGCAATGAATTTAGTACACGGTGAAAGATGAAAACTTGCTCACTGGTAACTCAGTCTAAGCGTTCCCATTCTAAAGCAATGCAGGAAGGTAAGAGGCAATTTCTAGAGGTTCCTAGAGCACAGCCTTTTGGTTTCATGTCAGCCACTCACTGCATGACTGTGGCCAACTCGTATGAAGGTCCTAGATTCAGATTCTTGAGCTGTGACACGCAACTGGAGTTGGTTTTCCCACTTCCTAATGGTGCTGTGGGCTAATGCACTGGACTGCAAGGTAGTTTTGAACCACAAGGTCAGTGGTTCAAGCGCTTCAGAAACCCTATACAGGTCACTATGGGTCGGAACCAATTTGATGGCACTTAACAGCAACAGCGAACCTTAAGGTCAGCAGTTCGAAACTATCAGCCGCTCCGCGGGAGAAAGATCAGGCTTTCTACTCCCGTAAAGATTTACACCCTCGGAAACTCTGTACAGGGTTGCTATGGGTCGGAACCGACTCGACGGCACTTAACAACAACAACAACAACAACAGCAGTTGCTGTGGGTTGGGATTGACTCAATAGCACTTAACAACAACACGGTGTGTCACTTAACAACAACAACATGGTATGTCACTGTGGGATAAAGCACTGGGCTGAAAGGCCAGTTTGAACCACAAGGTCCTCAGAAACCCTATACAGGGTCGCTATGAGTAGGAACCGATTCAATTTTCCTTAAGTTCCCACAAAGCTTTTCTTGTTGTTAAGTGCTGTCCAGAAGGTTCTGACTCATAGCAAGTCTGTATGGGGTTTCTGAGGAGCAGCTGGTGAGTGTGAACCGCTCACCTTGCAGTTCAAACTGACTTTGCAGTCCAGCGCATTAACCCATAGTGCCACCCCAGGACTCCACACAAAGCTTTGCTTTCTAGTAAAAGCAGCAGTGTGGATGTGGCTGCCAACTAGGACCCTAATGCTTTTGTAATGTTTAGTTCACTTGGGTTATCAGAAGCCCCGGGGATGAATCAATCCCTCAATTGCTCTATTTCTAGTACACTGCTCTTTCCACATCTGTCCCCTCTGCCTACGCTGATGTTATTCCGGCTGTAATTCACAAATTGGAAATGACCCAGATGACCAGCAATATGGGAATTGTTTTGCAAATGATGACGCATTCATGAAATGGAGTATTCTGGAGTCACTAAAAATGTCTGTCAATGTTATAATAGAGCCAGGAAAAAGGCTTACAATAAACTATTAAGTGAAATAATAATAAAAAAAAAAGATATAAAGTTATATATTCTCAGTGGTGGTGGTGGTTGTGTGCCGTGGAGTCGGTTCTGACTCACAGAGACCCTGTACAGGGTTTCCAAGGCTGTAATTCTTTACGGGAGCAGAAAGCCTCATCTTTCTCCCACGGAACAGCTGTTAGTTTCAAACTGCTGATCTTGTAGTTCGCAGCCTGATTCGTAACCACTATGCTATCAGAGCTCCTTATTCTCAGTATAGCTATTTAAATAAACCTTACTATTCATATTAAAAAAAAAAAGACTAGAAACTATATAAAACATAGTAATAATTCTGGCTACCTTTTGGTAGTATAGCATGGCAGAAATTAAGAAATTTTCTTTTCTGTTTTTTAATATATTTTCCAAATGAATCTATATTATTTTTATACTAAAAATAGGAAATATAAAAAAAATTACAAACTCACAGCATCTTGAAATTGTAGAAAAATGCAGTCCACAGGAAGAGCACAATGGAAAGTGGTAGGGGAGAATTTGATTCAATCACTAACGGTCTAGGAAAACTGTCGGCATTGTTCGCTAAGTCAGACTTCTTGTTGGGTGACGTCAAGGCGGCTCTGACTCATACTGACTTCGTACAGGATTTCTTAGAGTGGCTGGTGGGTTTGAACTGCCCACCCTGTAGTTAGCATGGTTAGCAGTCCAGTGCTTATCCTATAGCGCCACACCCTTGGATGAACACAAAATCAGCTCTGATGTTGTGTCTATTAAGAAATGACCAGACTGACTAACTGGGCTTTTCCCCAGAGCCATGTGCTGACAGCTGCCAATATCACTATTTCTGAAGGGACTGAAAACGAGTGGAAACTTGGCACTGGGATGGACAGTTAGAGGGCTCTCTCTCTCTCTCTCTCTCTCTCTCTCTCTTCTCTCTTTCTTGTCGCCATTCTGGGCCAGCCCTCAGTTTGTACCGGAGAGCTTCATGATCTGATTTTCACTCATGTTCTTTTAAAATGTTTTACTGAATGTTCAGAATATTCATGTACAGATACAGGGCATGTAAAGGAATGCCTGTTCCAGGCAAATAAGAAAGAACCGGAAGCCCAGGGAGACCAATGTTGCTTTGCCTGGAACCATTCAGGCAAAGGAAAGAGACCAGCTGGTAATCCTTGTCCCGGAAAACAGGACTTCTCATCATCTCTCTCTCTGGGACTCCTGCAGGGACCTTCTAACTGGGTCTTGCACATCTCTCCCTGTTCTAACCTGTGATTCTAGGCAATGATTATTACAGCTTCCAGCCACTGTGCCAGGACCTAGCTGGTGGCTGGAGAGAGTGACAGACAATCACAGTCCAGTCTCTGCCTGTGAGGAGGTCAAAGTCTAGCAGTGGGGTCAGATGTGGAAGCCACTAATGCCAGAGCAGGGACTGGGGCCTCCTGAGGGACAGCAGCGGAAAGGACACGGGGGCTCAGCTTCCAGCTCAGCCACTTCCTTTTTGCTCTGTGACCTTGAGAAAGTCCTTGAACTTCTCTAAGCCTCATGTTCTTCCTGTGTAAACTAGGCATAGTGACAGTGTCTTGAAGGGTGGTCGTGAGGTTTTAGTGGGGTGATCTGGGCAAGGCACCTATCATAGGGCCTGAAACACATTAGTGCTTGAGAGCTGGTAGAATGATTCTCAGAGGGTTTCAGGGAGAACAGAGGAGGCCTTCTCCTGCCCCAGGTGAGGGCCAGGAGGTCCAGCAAGAGGTTCACAGCCGAGGTGAGGCTGCAGCTGGGTCTTAAAGGATGATTAGCATTTGCATTTTGCTTACGTCTCTTCCCTTTTCCATATGTCCAGCCTTGTCTCTGATGTCCACCAAGCCTGTGCACCAACATCTGCAGGACACGCTTTCAAGGAAGCAAGGGCACTCTCAATATTTATCTATTGGCTGATATCCAACTTCTGGAACCTCAGGGCCAAAAGATGATCCTCAAGTCAGTCCTCTGTGGGGCCAGGTGTGATGCTGTAGTTGCTGGATTGTGGGGATATTGCAGGACAGGAACACTGGAGGTCATGGACATTGGAAAGTAAGGCCATTAGGAGGTAAAGCCACTTGGGGCAAAAGCTCTTTACCAATCGAGAAGCATTTGGTATGTTGTTGTTAGATCTATTGAGTTGATTTACTCATAGTGAGTCCACATGACAGCCTAGAACTGCCCC
>NW_006408594.1:11848878-11854039 GCF_000296735.1 Chrysochloris asiatica
TGGACGTCATTAATCTTTTTGGTGGTGGTGGTGGTTATGTGCCATGGAGTCCGTTCTGACTCATAGCGACCCTGTACAGGGTTTCCGAGACTGTAAATCTTTATGGGAGCAGAAAACAACCAGTTAAACAGACACACCCTGAGAACCAGCTGAAGGTCACCCTACATTCTAGGCCTTTTGGACTCTGATGGTCTACATTCCCTGCTTGTATCTCGAGATTTCTTATCTGGGAGCCTTTTCCAGCAGTTCCTTCTCCCCAGAATGGCTTCACTATTCAAACCATTAACCTTATCCATTTTTCAGAGTCTGACTCCCATCCTGCCTTCTCTGATTCCCTGCAGCAGTTCCACTCTACCTCTCTTGGAACACTTTGCATTCTGTCTTCCTCTGATGATTAATGAGCTGAGCAGGGCAGGAGCCTGTGAGGTCCCCTGGGATCCTTCTACCACAGGGCCTGAAACTCAGACAGCAGAGTGTAAGCGACAATGGACTGAGTTCTCGAGCCAGCCTGCTGGGAGGGACTCCACAGGCAGCCACTTCCATGCCCTGTGACCTTGGGCAAGTTTCCTATTTCTTCTCTACCTCCCTTTTAATATGGGGGTGGCAATAATAGTTCCTTCCCCATAGGGTTATTGTGAGGGATAGTGAGTTAATCCATATAATATAGTCAGAGTGGTGTCTCACATTCAATGAGCATTGTTGTTGTTTTGTGCCGTAGAGTTGGTTCCGATTTATAAAAACCCTGTATAGGGTTTCCAAGGAGTGGCTGGTGAGTTTGAACTGCTGACCTTACGTTTCAAACTGACCCTGAGGTTGAGTGTTTATCCAGCGCCACATTTAGCTATTGCTATTATTTTGTTTAAGGACCTCTGGTGTGTAGTGGCTGTTTTTAGCTTCAAACAGAAAGGTGGGTGGTTCAAAGCCACCAGCAAACCTGGTGACCTGCTCCCAAACAGATTATGACCAAGAAAACCCTTTGGGGGGTAGTTCTACTGTATCCTTTAGAGTTAGTATAAGTTGGAATCCATTTGATGTCACACAATAGCAATTATTATGCTTAGGGCAAACACGCAATACATGTTCATGGCAATGAATGGATGGATGAAGAAGGAACTGAATTTAAAAAATTCAGTCCAACACCAGGGATGGAGAGGGGCTGTGTGCTGATGGCCGGGGGGCAGGTGTACGGGGTGTACCTTTTGGATGCTTGATGATGCATGCTGGGGATTGTAATCATTGCAATAAAACAAGATACAATAGGATGAATGTAAGGATAATGGATAATTTTCTCCCATGTAAACTAACACACAATTCACAATAAAAACTTAAAAAAGAAAGAAAGAAAATGCATCCAATAATCTCTTTGGTTTATTCTAAGACCTTGTTTTTTAAAAACAATTTCCCCTTTTTTGATCACACAATGATTTCAAAAAGAAAGAAAGGAAGGAAGAAAGGTTTATTCTTTATTGGTCTCAAATTAGAAAGGAAGAAGAAAAATTATTGTTATTCAGTAGAAAATTCCAGAGATTCCACAAGAAAGTAGCTGGAGCTAATAAAAGGATTCAGCAAAGTGGCAGGGTACAACAGCAAGCTACAAGAACCTGTTGGAATCCTCTACACTAGCAAGGAGGGCTCTTGGAGGAAATCAAGAAAATAATACGATTTATAATAGACCCCAAAAGAATAAAATATCTAACAATAAACTTAACTAGGGACCTAAAAGGCTTATACAAAGAAAACTATAAAGCATTACTGCAAGAAACTAAAAGAGATCTATATAAATGGAATAACATTCCATGCTCATGGATTGGAAGATTAACATTGTGAAAAAATGTCAATATTATTCAAAGTGATCCAGAGATATAATGCAATACTGATCCAAACCGCAGCAACATTCTTTAATGAAATGGGAAAAACTAACCTCCAACTTTATATGGAAAGGAAGGTAGAAAAAAAAAAAAAAAATTGAAGTCCAAGCCAGGGAAAAATCTAGAAGGAAAAGGGCAAAGAGCAGAGGGAGAACATTTAAGCAAGAATGTTCCTGGTCATAGTTTGATGATTTTTAAAATTGACTTAATTTTTAGAGCAGTTCTAAAGTACAGAAGGTTGTATATGAGTCCCCATCCCTCCTTGCACACATAGTTTCTGCTATTATGAACATCTTACAGTGATGTGGTACATTGGTTACAACTGAAGAACCAATGTGGATACATTGTTATAAACTGAAGTCCAGAGTTTTGCATTAGGGTTCAGTCTGCGTTGTATATAGTCCTTGGGGTTTTGACAAATGCATAACGTCATGTGCCTACCATTAAAGTCATTAAAGTATCACACAGGATAGCTTCACTGCCCTAAAACTGCCCTGTATTCCACCTGTGTATTTTGGACCCTCCTTCCTATGCCCTGGTACAGCACACGACCTATGGAGTAGGCTCTAGAGCCCAGCTTTCTGTGTTTGCATCCCAACTTGCTGTGTTACTGGGCAAGTAGACAACCTTTCTGAGCCTCAAGTTTCTCACCTGGAAGATGAGGGTCGCGGTGACGTGGTAGGATAAGCACTGAACCACAAGGTTAGTGATTCAAACTCACCAGTTGCTCCTCATAAACTCTATCCAGGGTCACTATGAGTTGGAATTGACTTGATGACACTTACAACAACAACAACAATGCATACAATTAGAGTGTTGTGAGGATTGTTGTTGTTGTTAGGTGCGGGCTAGTCGATCCTGACTCTTGGTGACCCCATGTGACAGTGTAAAACTGCCCCACAGGGTTGTTTCTTGGCTGAAACACTTTCAGAAACAAATCATCAGGTCTCTCTCCTATGGAGATTCTGGGTGGATTTGAACCGTCAACCTTTTTGCTAGCAGCCAAGCTCCCCCAAGTTCCTGGTGCAGTCCTGTGGGCTAATGCATCAGACTGTAAAGTTGTTTGAACTGCAAGTTGGTGGTTCCAGCTCACCAGCTGCTCCTTGGAAACCCTATACAGGGTCGCTATGGGGCGGAATCGATTCGAGGCTACTTAACAACAACAACAACAACAACAACAACAACAACAACAACAAGCCCTTAACTGTTGGACCACTAAGGCTTCTCAGTGAGGAATAAGTGATCTGCCACATTCAGAACAGAGCCTGGTGGTGACATGCCATGGAGTTGGTTCCAACTCATAGCGACCCTGTATAGAGCTTCCGAGGCTGTAAATCTTTACAGGAGCAGAAAAAGCCTCATCTTTCTCCCATGGAACTGCTGGTAGTTTTGAACTATTGACCTAGTGGTTAGCAGCCCAACTCGCAACCAACTACTTAATCAGAGCCTGTTGTTGTTGTTTAGTGCCATTGAGTCGGCTCCGACCTATAACGACCCTGTGTAGGGTTTCTGAGGAACAGCTGGTGAGCTTGAACCGCCGACCCTGCAGTTCAAACAGCTTTGCATTCTGGTGCATTAACCCACAGTGCCACACCAGGACTCCTAGCACATTAAAATACTAGGTATGATTTGATGGTGATGATGACGATGGTTGCTTTAAGAAGCTTGGCTCTAATGCAATCAAAATGTGGAAGCATGGAATCTGTTTTTGTATGTGAGCAGGTTCCTAGTCTCCACAGTAATTACTCCTCTCTCTGGGTGATTCTCAAGGCTGTTTTTCTTTAAAAGCTTCTGTGATGGTGAAAATGTTCTATATTTGTATTGTCCTATGCATGAACCACCAACTATATGTAACTATTGTGCTTTTGAAGTGGGCCTAGCAGTTTTATTGAATTTTAATTTAATTTCATTAAAACTTAGTAATACATGGCTACTGGACCGAACAGTGTTGATTCATTTTCTTATTCTTCATGTTATTTTCCTAAAAAATAAGTAGGAGCTGGGATTGGCCTGGTGGTATACTGATTAAGAGCTTGGCTGCTAACCATAGGGTTAGTGGTTTGAACTCACCAACATTTTGGTTAGCTGCTCTATTCTGCCCTAATAGGGTTTCTATTATGAGTCAGAATCAACTCAACAGCAATCAGTTAAGATTTGGGGGGTTGGACCACACTGGCCTACAAATAGTAGCCAGGGTACAATTTGGAGAACTGGATGTTGAAATGTATAAGTGCAGCAAGTAGTGTATTTGTCTGATCGCAGTAAACCACTGCTTGGGAGAGGACAGAAAGAGATGTTCTTAAACTTAAGCCCCTGAGTTTGTCACTTGTGGTCGGGAGCAATCGATAGCCCCTGGCTGGGGAAAAAAATCCAACTGGCAACAAGCAGAAGCTGTCTGAAAAGCCCTGGGGGCTGGTGGTGTTTCAGATTTGCCCTGATGCTTCTCCCTCCACAGGACACCTGTCAAATCTCGACTCACCTTTCCCTTGCAAACTTTGTCACTAATTTGCTATTTCTGAGCCAAGCAGGAGAAGCCTCGATAGGCTGCAGGCAATCGCTATATTTGGATGCTTGGAGCTTCCTTGGTTACTGCTTCTCCAAAACTCTGCACCTTTGAAATCCAGTCAGTTCAGTAAATTACAGATGGATTCAGTACCCCATGATGTTGGGGAAGCAGAGGTCCTGCAAGACTCAATACAGCCCCCAAAGTCTGGGAAAAAGTTATTAGTCACTTACTATGTGCTGGGATCCCTGGGTGGCAAAAATGGTGGGCAGCATATGTCCAACCAGAAGTACCTTGGAAAAAAGGCCTGCCAATGTACTTCCAAAAGATCACAGCCATTAAAAATGCTGTGGAGTGAAGTTCTACTCTGAAAACACAGGGACACCATGAGTCGTGGGTTCACTGTGCTAATTACTGACCTTGCTGTTGTTAAGTGCTGTCAAGTTAGTTCCAACTCATAACAACCCTGGGTTATGAGTTCCAAGGAGCAGCTGGTGGGTTTGAACCACCAACTTTGCAGTTAGTAGCCCAGTGGGGATTTAATAGATTGGGGAATGGAGATGAGATAAATACACAAAAAAACGATGATATCTTGTTTTTCAAAGCATGGTCTATAGACCAATAGTATCAGCCTTAGCTGGGAGCTTCTTAGAAACGAAGACTCATGCACAAATAATATATCAACAAACAGATGTGGCTGTGCTTTCTGGGACAATTTATAAAATCAGGTGGTGAAGGCAATTTACCTTGCAGGTTGTAGCAGGCAAACTCCTGCTCTCCTGACTAAAAG
>NW_006408594.1:11854605-11871820 GCF_000296735.1 Chrysochloris asiatica
GCTATGGTTCAGAACCGACTTGACGGCACTTAACAACAACAACAATAATGGATTGTAAAGAGGCCCTGGTGGCTCAATCAGTTAAGCGCTCAGTTACTAAGCAGAGATTGGTGATTAGAACCTACACAGTATCTCTTCATCCACAAAGACTACAGGTGAGAAAACCTTATGGGGTAATTTTCTTGGGTCACATGGTATCGCTATGAATCAGAATTGACTGGATGGAATCTAACAACATCAACAAATGGGTTGTCACTTGCAATTTGTAAAACACGGTTATTAAAGCCATTTTTTTACCTGGCCAGATGAATAAACGGCAGGCAATATTCAAGTTGCAAATGGATCGTGTTTTAAAACCTTGTTTTTAAAAAGACTTTTTAAAAAATCAACATGCATTTTCTCATAGGAAACACTTATTCAATCTGTATGCCGAGCAACTAATTCAAGAAGCTGGATTATATGAAGAAAAACGTGGCATCAAGATTGGAGGAAGACTCATTAACAACCTGTGATATGCAGATGATACAATCTTGCTTGCTGAAAGCGAAGAGAACTCAGAATACTTACTGATGAAGATCAGAGACCATAGACTTCAGTATGGGTTGCACCACAATGTAAAGAAAACAAAACCCATTACCACTGGACCAATAAATACCATCACGATAAATGAAGAAAAGGTTGAAGTTGTCAAAGACTTCATTTTGCTCAGATCAACCATCAACACTCAGGGAAGCAACAGTCAAGAAATCAAATGACATATTGCATTAGGCAAATCTGCTGCACAAGACATCTTTAAAGTGTTGAAGAGCAAAGATGTCAGTTTGAGAACTAAGGTGCGTTTGACCCAAGCCATGGTGTTTTCAATAACCTCAAATGCATGAGAAAGCTGGACAGTGAATAAGGAAGACTGTAGAAGAATTGATGCATTTGAGTTATTGGAGGAGAATATCGAAAGTACCATGGGCTGTCAAAAAAAACAAACCAATTTGTGTTGGAAGACGTATAACCAGAAAGCTCCTTGGAAGTAAGGATGGCCTGACTTTGTCTCTCATACTTCAGACATATTGTAAGGAGGGGTCATTCCCTGGAGAAGGACATCATACTTGGTAAAGTGGCAGGTCAGTGAAAAAGAGGAAGACCCCAAAGAAAAGGAAACAAGAAAGGGCCCAAGCGTAGCAATGACTGAGGTTGGCACAGGACTGGGCAGTGTTTCTTTCTGTTGTGCATAAGGTTGCTATGAGTCAGTATGGACTTACTAGTACTTAACAACAACAACTTATATGGTGGTTGGAATTCTAGGCCAGCTCACAAAAGCCTACATGTGGCCCTGTGGAAAGCAATGGTGACAGGCAGCATGGTCACGTGCTTCATTGACTTGGTCCCCTGAGGAGCCACTGGCTCTGGGCCTGGGGATATGAGGAGATTACGAAATGCGTCTGATGTGATCACTGCCTCAGAAGATGAATGGAGCGTTCTTCCTCTGGGGAAAGACTCTCCAAGTTCCTGCTGAAGATGCCAGAAAATCGTTTCTCTTTTTCCTTCTGGCCACTGAGATTCCAAGCATCTTAACGCAAGGAATCCATATGTTAGGGCAGTATTTTGGTTCTCAACTGTGGTGTGTAAGTCAATTAATTGTGAGCTATGTGACTAATAATAGTCTAATATAGTGGGCTGTGCAAATGGTTTGGTGGTGGTGGTTGTGTGCTGTGGAGTTGGTTCAGACTCACAATGACCCTGTGTAGGGTTTTGGAGGCTGTAAATCTTTGTTGTTGTTGTTGTTAAGTGCCATCGAGTTGGTTCCGACCCATAGCGACCCTGTACAGGGTTTCCGAGGGTGTAAATCTTTACGGGAGTAGAAAGCCTGATCTTTCTCCCATGGAGCGGCTGGTAGTTTCGAACTGCTGACCTTAAGGTTCGCAGCCTAATTCGTTACAGGAACAGAAAAGCTCATCTTTCTCCCACAGAATGGCTGGTAGGTATGAACTGCTGATCTTGTGATTTGCAGCCCAGCTCATAACCCGCTACACTGCCAGGGCTCCTTTTACTTGCATATTATTATTACTTTTAAGGTTATCGTGATTTTTTTATTTCCTCCATTTTGAATTTTCTTTTTTGCAATTTTCTTCCATGAGAATGAATTATTTTATGTAAGTAGACCTTCAGTATTATTATTTTTTTAAATGCAGTGGATTTTTTGTCAAAATTTCTTTGCTACTCAGGTCCATGGATAATCTGACTATGCTTTGAAAATTTTCCAAAGTATCAGTCCATGCCTCTACAAGATCGAAACTCACTTTCCAGCCTCCTTAGCAATTAGGGTGCAGAGTTGTGGCTCAGGTTCCACGGGTTTGGAAGCAAGTGGTGTGACACTGGTGTTTCATGGAATCTAGGCTCACAAGACACTGAACTTTCGGGGGTCATGATGGCAGAGGGCCTGTTGGAAGTGTCCAGTGCCCAGCATCAGCGGCGTGAGGTCAAGCATGCATACCCAACACTGGCAATGGTGAGATGTCTGTGCGAGTGGTCTTGGGGTACAATCTGGGAACTGTTCTAGGTTGTGTAGACTGGAGTCTTGGTTCTCCAGTCTCAATGCCCAGCAAATCTTACTGTTGTTGTTGGTTGTGATCAAGTGAAATTGAACTATCGGTGAGTAAAACGATTCCATGCATTTTTTTCGGCTATAATCTTAACAGGAACAGATCAGCTGGCCCTTTCTTCTGCGGTACCTCGGGCTGGGTGGGCTGCGTTTGAACCACCAACATTTAGGTTAGCAGTTGAGCATAAATGGTTTGTGCCACGGAGGTATTTTAGAAATCTTCTTAAACGCACTACCATCGAGTGGAATCCGAATCATAGTGGCCCTCTAAGACAGAGTGGAACTATACCATAGGGTTTACAAGGCTGTAAATCTTTATGGGAGTGGTTTTCAGGTGCTATCAGGGGCCATCAAGTTGTTTCTGACTCATAGTGTTGTTGTTGTCATTGTGCCGTGGAC
Organism: Chrysochloris asiatica; assembly: GCF_000296735.1. Lineage (NCBI taxonomy): Eukaryota > Metazoa > Chordata > Mammalia > Afrosoricida > Chrysochloridae > Chrysochloris > Chrysochloris asiatica. Next base: position 11,857,601 of record NW_006408594.1, read on the forward strand.
TCATAGCGACCCTGTACAGGGTTTCCGAGGCTGTAAATCTTTACAGGCGCAGAAAGCCTCATCTTTCTCCCACGGAACAGCTGGTAGTTTCGAACTGCTGACCTTGCGGTTTGCAGCCCGATTTATAACCACTACGCTACCAGAGCTCCTTCCTGACTCATAGTAACCCTATGCAAAACAGAAACACTGCCCTGTTCTGTGCCATTTCCACAATCATTTTATGCTTGAGCCCATTGCTGCTGCCACTGTGCCAGTCTATCTCATTGGGGGTCTTTTTTGCTGACCCTCCAACTTTACCAAGCATGATGTCCTTCTTCAGGGACTGGCCCCTCCTGATAATATGCCCAAAGTACAAGAGATGAAGTATCACCATTCTGGCTTCCAAGGAGAATTCTGGCTACACTTCTTTCATGGCAAATCTGCCTGTTCTTTTGGCAGCCCACGGTACCCTCAACATGCTTTTCCAACACCATAACTCGAATGCATCTTTCTCCTGTGGTTGGTGGGTTTAAACAGCCAACCTTGTGGTTAATAGCCCAACACTTAATCCACTGTGCCTCCAGGGATGCTTAGAAGTCTTCTTAAGCTCTACTAAACACTTAGATTCATGGAGCACTTGTTCGACTCAGGCTGCATCCAAATGTTCTTATAGTAGGATTCCTCTCAACACCCAGACAGCAGTTCCCCAGCCATCCAGACTCAACCTTCCACGCAGGTGGCTCTCAGTTGTATGGAGATGAGACCCACTTGTGTGGTTATGGGAGCTGCCCTGGTTTAAAAACGCTCATATGTCCAATAACAACGCCATAGAAATAGCTTCTAAGATCTCTCTGCAAGGAACACATCCAAAAACAATAGGCCATGCATTCAGGGAATACAAGACAGTGGCTCTTTATTAATTTAATGTCTGGGGTCATTTTGATCCTAAGCAATGTTGCATAGTAACATACTTGACACTACAATTTTTATCAGGTTTCCAGGAGAACGAAACTGGAGAATTAACACAAGGTCAAATTCTTATGCTGAAGAAGAAAAGGATTTGTTAATCCTCTGCCCACACTGGCCCTCCCAGGTTTCCTTTCTACTTTACCAGTCAAAGTAGGATCAACTTTTCTAAACATCCTGACTGGCAATGCTACAAGTACCAATAATACCGCCACTGACATTTTGACATAGGAAGGCGCTTCACTAAGTTTGTGGAAAAATGAAATGAAAATATAATGGAATTTTCCTACAAACTTTTTGAAGCCTCCTTGTACATATTTTAGTGGAAAAGGATTGGAAAGAGTTATTAGCATGCTGGAAATTTTGCATAATCCTAGGAATACTCATAGGAGCAAGCTGAAATTTTTCATGTGTCCCCAAAAGAGAAAACATTATGAACTGACGTGTTAGGATGACCTTTTGACAGGGTAAATATCATGGAAGATGTATTTGGGCGTCACTGACTTCCAACATTCTGTTACACTTGCTTTATTAACTCTGTTTCTTCAAGTGTAAATTCTTCCATTTGTTAAAATTTATTTTTCCTCCACAGCATCAGTTTTTCTCAAACAGTTGATGATTGTTGGTCATATACTCCTATTTGCAAATGAGATTCCCCTCTTAGACAGTCTGCCACATCTGTTTGTACAATCTGCTTGCAAAGGGGTAAAAGATGCCACTATCTAGACCTAAATTCTGGTTTATCCTCTGTGACATTTGGGGAGGGTGAAAATATCTAATTGCTTAAGTCTTCTGGGAAAGGCAGCTCACAGTTCCTCTTAGACATTACCAGCTGCCTGAAACAACAAAATAATTCAATTTATCCAACTATGTTTTCCATTTTGTGGTAACACATTACTGAAATCATTTATGGCAAGGACATCGAGAAATCACTGATATTTCCAATAACGATATAGGAGAGGTAAATGGTTGCCCTAGACTAATGATGATTCTATTTGAAAATAACAAAAGACATATGGTCCCCACCATCAGAGTCAAGACACCCTAGTGGCACAATGGTTGGTGGTTTTAACCAAAAGGTTGGTGGTTTGAACTCATCAGTGGCTCCTGGCAACTTGCTCCTGTAGAGACTACACTCTGGGAAAACCACATAAAAGGCAGTTCTAATGTGTCAGACTATGAGTTGAAATTGACTTGATGAGACAGAGCAACAATAACCACCACTGAAATTAATTAATTGAAGTGGTTACATTTATCATTACAATTGGGACAATTAAGGAGCTCTGGTAGTATAGTGGTTATGAATTGGGCTGCTAACCTCAGGGTCAGCAGTTCGAAACTACCAGCTATTCCATGGGAGAAAGATGAGGCTTTCTGTTCCCGTAAAGATTTACAGCCTTAGAAACCCTGTACAGGGTCACTATGGGTCGGAACCGACTCCATGCCACATAACCACAACCATTGGGACAACTGGAAACATGGTGGCTCTGTAGAATAAGCACAGGACTGAACCACAAAGTCAGTGGTTCGAGCCCACAAATTGCTTCACAGGAGAAAGATGATGCTTTCTGCTCCCCCAAAGATTCACAGCCATGGAAACCCTGTACAGGGTCGCTATGGGTTGGAACTGATTCAACGGCACTTAACAACAACACCAACATTGGGAAAATAAATATTACTTAGCCATAAATCTTATGAAACAGATCTTTAATTTTTTTAACAAAAAAATATGATGTACCTGAAAAACTTTTACAAGCTCAAGAAATAGTCAACAAAGTTGTGGAGAAACGTAAACTGCAGAATTTTCACACTGGCATTGAATTTCTTCAAAATCCCACAATGGAAAATAAAACCATCCAAAACAATTGCAACGACTTTAAAGCTGCATCCACATGAAATGGTCAAACAGAGCAGAGAGGCCTCATCCCAAGTATTTCAGCTAAAAAAGTCTGCTCTGACAAGAAGAGATGGTTTCAGGGATAAAAAGAGTCCATATTTTAGTCAATAAGTATTTCCTGGCTCTTTGTTGGACATGAGTACAAATAAAACAAAACAAACAAACAAACAAACAAACAAAAAAACCAGCTCTTATTTTTGAAGAGCTTATCTGCTAGTACCATTAGCCTACTCGACTTTGCTGGCTATATCTACAGATAAAGAGCTGTTTAAGTTTGAGGGACTGGAAATTTCTTACTTGGAGGGTTTGGTAGAGAGCGGGTGTAAACACTTGAAGGGAAACAGCTAGAATTCCTCTCTCCTCTGAAGCCGTTCCATATGTGTTTCCAGAGGCGAAAAACACCAAAGCTAGTTACATCAGGGAACAGAGAGTAATAGTTTCCTCTACAAACAGTCAACACAGCCTCTGTAAGGACATCGATAATGGCATTTTACAGTAAAAAAGATGTATACTATCAGCTACCATATGGAGTCCTGGTGTGGTGCTGCAGGGTAAACAAACACTGGACTGCTAACCACAAGGTCAGTGGTTCAAACCCACCAGCTGCTCCCTGGAAACCCTACACAGGGTTGCTATGAATTGGAACTGATTCAACAATAACAACATACTGTTGTTATTAATAAGAACAACAATAACAACCATTTTTGGGGAGACTGGGGTAAGCGTCCCAGGTGCCAGGATGACACTGGGTGCCTTCGCTGAAATATCTAATTCATTTCTTACATCAGCCCCATGAGGCTGGTCTTGCTCTTGTTTTACAGATGTATTAACGAGGTTCAAAAAGGTGAAATAGCTTGTTGAAGTCTGAGAGCTAAGAAGCAGGAGAGTCGGAAAACAAATCTAAAAGTCTATCTCAAAAACCCATATGCTTTCCAGAGGACCAAAGTAAATGAAAAATGTTACGGTCCACATTGTATTTCGTGTGACTCTTACAAAAAAAACAAAACAAAACAAACAACCAAGGAGAAATGGAAAGAATAAGAGCAATGATTTCAATAAATTCTGGGACGTGTTCCCTTTATTCTGCTCTCTGTTACGACACACTTCCTTAAAACGTATCCTAGAAGGTTTGGAATCCTGCAATGGACTCTTTATCTTAACAGTCATTCCACATACACTGTAAATTCTGAAACAGATTCAAGAAGGGGACATGGAAACTGAGTAACAGAAAATGAAACAGGATTCTAGTCTTCCAGAGACAACGACAATCTAAATGTATTAGGGTAGGTTCTCTAGAGAAACAAAACCAGTGAAATATACAAGGGTAAGTCAAGCTTGAGGACTAAGGTGCGCCTGACCCAAGCCATGGTATTTTCAGTAACCTTATATGTATGTGAAAGTTGAACAGTGAATAAGGAAGACCGTAAAAGAATTGATGCATTTGAGTTATGATGTTGGAGGATATCTTGAAAGTACCATGGGTTGCCTAAAGAACCAACAGATCCGTGTTGGAAGAAGTGCAGCCAGATTGCTCCTTGGAGTCCAGGATGGTCAAACTTCATCTCTCATACTTCGGACATATTGTCAGGAGGGACCAGTCACTGGAGAAGGATATCATGTTCGGTTAAGGTGGAGGGTCAGAGAAAAAGAAGAAGATCCCCAGTGAGATGGATTGGCAAAGTAGCAACATCAATGGGCTCAAGCGTGGCAACAATTGTGAGGTTGGCCTAGGACTGGGCAGTGCTTTGTTCTATTGTGCATAGGGTTGCTATGAGTCAGTACCGACTCAATGGCACCTAACACGCACACACTAGGGTTCCAATTCATACATGCATGGGTTTGTTCCAAACAAAATTTGTTTGAACATGTCTCTAGGATCAATGGATGGCTGCAGACCAGCTCTCCCAATAATATATTTGTCTGAGTTTCATTACCTCAAAGCAAACCCACTGCTATCAAATTGAGTCAGACTCACAGCACCCTTGTATAGAATTTCTGAGGTTGCAAACCTTTATGGGAGCAGAAAGTCTCATTTTTCTTCCATGGAGTTGCTGGTGGATTTGAACTGCTGACCTTGTGGTTAGCAGTCCAGAGCTTATACTACAACACCACACCAGGTCTCATTGTTGTTGTTGTTAAGTGCTGTTGAGTTGCTTTTGACTCATAATGACCCTGTATAGTTTCCAAGGACTCATTTGTTGTTATTAAGTGCCCTTGAGTTGGTTCTGACTCATGGATGCCTTTAAAAAGGGGTTAATTCAAAACAGTGGTTTCTGAGGGGATCTACTGGGCTAGTTATAGTCAAGGCAGAGAGGCCAGTGCAGAAAGGTATGGTGACTGATTCTTTGGATTCTAAAGGAACAATTTTGATAGATTGTCTCAAAGGACATAGGATGATTACAGGGGCTTATTATGAAGAACTTGTATGAAAATTGAAAATTGCATTGATGATAAAAAGGCCAGAAAAGTTGTGCTGTGGATTTCTTCCCCCATCACAATGATGCACCTGTTCATTCGTCCTGAGTAGCAAGAGTTGTCATATGAGAATTTTGTTGGGAAACCTTACCCCCTCCACCCTGATCTTGCCCCTTAAGATTTCTTTTTGTTTCCAAATTTAAAGAACATTTTAAAGTAAACATGATTTGAGTCCTTTGAGGATGCTAAAAACTGTTTTGATGTGGTATAAACCGAAGAGCACAGAATACTTTGGGCAACAGATTAGAGAGCTGGAAACTCAGCCTTTAGATGTATACAGACCTGGAGGGAGGATATTGAAAAACAATAGCTTCATGTTTCAATGTGTTTGTTTAATAATGTTTTCTATGATTTTGTAGTAATGCTCTGACTTATCCTCAGATGTGCGTTTGTGTGTTTAGGGAGGGAGAGAGCAATCTCACAGGAAGGGTTTGCACAGTTGTAGAGGCTGCCAGCTCCCAAATCCATGGGTCAGGAGCTGGGCTGGGGGTTTATTCGGATCAAGGTGGTTGCAGGGGTTGGCAAATCAGGGGGTCAGATAACAGGCTGTGCAGCAACTGGCTAATTCTAAAACCTGCAGGTCGGATGGCAGGCTACTGGTTCATAGGGCTGTTGTTGCTATTGTTAAGTGCCGTTGAGTCATTTCCAACTCATAGTGACCCTGTATAGGGTTTCCTAGGAGTGGTTAGTGGGTTTGAACCACCGACCTTGCAGTTCAAACTGACTTTGTAGTCCAGTGCTTATCCGACAGTGCCATACCGGGACTCCATAATTATGTTGATATGGTGGTGGTTGTATGCCTGTGACACACAACCCTGTATAGGGTTTCCAAAGCTGTAAGTTTTTACCAGAACAGAAAGCCTCATCTTTCTCCCACACAATGCCTGGTAGATTTGAACTACTGTGCTTGTCATTTGAAGCCCAGCTAGTAATTCACTATGCTACCAAAGCTCCTCACTGGGCAAATCCCAGAATCTGCAAGTCAGATGACAGGCTGCTAGCTCAAGTCCTAAGAACTTGATGATGAGCAGGATGCAGGATCCAGAGCAAGGGGGAACCTTACCAGAACATCCATTTCTGTTGTTGTTAAGTGCTGTTGAGTCGGTTCTGATCCATAGTGACTCTGTATAGGGTTTCTGAGGAGTGGCTGGTGGGTTTGAACTGCTGACCTTATGGTTCAAACTGACCCTGCAGTCCAGTACATTATCCTTCAGCACCACACCAGGACTCCAGAACATCCATAGACATACATACATATCTAGGATGCAGCTCACGCCCCCAAGGAAACTCCACTTAAACATATAACTTAAGGTGAGATTGGAGTAAAGGGGTGATTTGAATATGGGCATGACTTGAGTGAAGCAGGGACTAGAGTAAGCGTGAGACATGAGTCATGTCCTCTTGTAAGCTGTGACTCGAGATACATCCCATACTAATCCTGTCTTATTAACATGTTATTGTTGCTATGTGCCATCAAGTTGGTTCCAACTCATAACGACTTGATGCAGAACAGAATGAAACACTGTCTAATCCTACAACATCTTCACAATTGTTATGTTTGAGCCCACTGCTCCTGATACTCTGCCTGTCCATCTCATTGGGGGTCTTGCTGTTTTTTGTTGACCCTCCACATTCTAGCATGATGTCCTTCTCCAGGGACTGGTCCCTCTTGAAAACATGTCCAAAGTATGAGAGATGAAGTCTTGTCATCCTGGCTTCAGCATTCTGGCTGAACATCTTCCAACACAGATTTGTTTGTTCTTTGGCAGTCCAGGGTACTTTTAATAGTCCTCTCCAACACCGTAACTCACATGCATCAATTCTCATAAAGTCTTCTTTATTCACCGTCCAATTTTCACATGCATATGAGACTGTTGTGAATTCCTGGTGTGGAGCTATGGGTTAATGTGCTGGACTGCAAAGTCACTTTAAACCACAAGGTCGGCGGTTCAAGCTCACCAGCTGCTCCTCAGAAACCCTATGCAGGGTCACTATGGGTCAGAACCAACTCGACAGTACTTACCCCAAAACAACGTAAGACTATAAAAAATATCATTGCTTGGGCCAGGCACACCTTAGTCTTCTGATATTTTTGCTCTTCACCATTTTAAAGAGGTTTTGTGCAGCAGATCTGCCTAGTGTAGTATGTCATTTGATTTCTTGACTGTTGCTTCCATGAGTGTTGAGTTGATTGTGGTGCTAAGCAAAAGGACGTCTTTGACAACTTCAATCTTTTCTCCATTTATCATGATGTTATTTATTGGTCCAGTGGTGAGGACTTTTGTTTTCTTCATATTGAGGTGCCATTCCTACTAAAGGCTGCAATCTTTGATCTTCCTCAGTAAGTGTTTAAAGTCCTCATTGTTTCCAGCAAGCGAATGAGTCTTCCTTTAATTCTGATGTTATGATCTTCTTCATAGAATCCAGCTGCTTGAATTATCTGCTCAGCCTATAGATCGAATGAATACAATGAAAGGATACAACCCTGGCGCACACCTTTCTTGATTTTAAACCATTCAGTATCCCCTTGTTCTATTTGAACGACTGTCTCTTGGTCTATGCACAGGTTCCTCATAAGTTCACTTAAGTGTTTTGGAATACCCATTCTTTGCATTGTTATCCATAGCTTGTCATAATCCACACAGTCAAAGCCTTTGCATAGTCAATAAAGCACAAGTAAACCTTTTTTTCTGGTAGTCTCTGCTTTTTGTCTAGGTCCATCTGACATCAGAAATGATATCCCTTGTTTCACGTCCTCTTCTGAATCCAGCTTGAATTTCTGGCAGCTCCCTATTGATGTACTGTTGCAACTGCTTTTGAATTATCGTCAGCATATACAAATTAAAATTTACAACCCATTGAATAGAGGATAATGATATCAGATCACAATACAGACAACAAGTACACAATACTGGAATCCTGGTGTAGCCAAGTAGACACTTACCATTAGCCATCAGAATGGTTTGCCTTTGGGCAACTGATCATCACTGATCATCCCTGGCTTTCGTATGTGTAAAGTGAGGAAGCTGGGTTAGATTCATTCTAAGTAACTGTTGATTAGTTAGTTTTCATCCATGTAGACTCTATGCATGCCATCACAGTGGTTCCAATTCAAAGGTGACCTAAATCATGGAGCTTATTTTATCTTGCTTATAGTTTTCTTGAAATGTTTATTTAGATACAGTATGGAGCATTACTTATCTTTTTAGTCCAAACAGCTCTGCTTATTCTGCTGTCTACGTGAATGTCTTGAGTTTGGGATTCTTTCCTGGGAAATTTCTGGTGAACACGCCTAGAAGCTCATGACATGGATGTTTGTGAGTTCTGAACATGTGCCCCTCTATTTTCTTGCTAATGTCAAATTGTCTTTCCTTTTCTTCTCTCCTTTCTTTCAAGGAGCCATTCTGCTTGGGTTCAGGTTTGAAAGAATTTGCATGACTCTTTGGTATCTGGTGGTTAAATGACTACAACACTTTTCTGCTAACTGAAAGGTCAGAGGTTCAAGTCCATCATAGGCAACTTGGAAGAAATATCGGGTCATCTGCTTTTAAAAGAGTATACCACTGAGCACTATAAGGGACACAGTTGGACTTGGACTGACACACACGGGTGGTGTGAGATGACCTAGATGCAATAGCACTAGAAGAAGACATGATCCTTCAAGGATTTTCTTTGCCAGTGACTCTACTTAGTGTGGCACTGTAGGATAGTCTAGGCTGCTAACTGTAGGGTCAGCGGTTCAAACCTACCAGCTGTTCCCAGGAAACCCTTATACATCTGACCCTCTATGAGTCAGAACTGACTTGATGACACTGAACAGTAACTACTATTTAAGATAATGCCACATCGGTGCTAGTTGAGGTCTGAAGAGTAAGCTTGTGGTATGAATTCTCTGTTGTCAACACTGAAACTTTTAGGGTGTTACAAAGCCATTAGGCAGAAATTTGGAAATGAACCAATGAAATGCCCTGAAAGCCATCTCATCTCAGAGCTTTCAAGGTATTTAGAGCTGAGACATCTGCTAGACCCTTTGTGGGGAAGAGTGAACAAACCAAGTTTAGAAACAGTCTCATGTATTCATGGCACCTTGTGCAAAAGCAGGTATACATGCCCCCTTATAACCCACCCAGCGTTGAGTGAAGTGTGTGTGTGTGTGTGATGTGTGTGTGTGTGAGGGACAAGGTCAGTGAAGCTGGCAGGGGTCAAATCCCAGCAGGACCTGAATGTCAGTGAAGGCGTTTGCACTTGACCCCAACAGCACTGAGGGTCATACACTGTGTTGAGCAGGATGTGTGGGGGGAGGTGGGGGTAGGGGGGAATGTCACAGTATGAGATTCGTATTTTAGAAGTTTCTGCTAGTGGCTGTTAGGAGGATGTGGATGATGGAGGCGCATAAGCCTCACAGTTAGGGAAAGCATATAAAAATCAACTGTCAGATACAAAAGGCCATATATTACATGATCCTCTTTATATAAAATGTCCAGAATCAAGCAAATCCTAAGAAACAAAAACTGGACTAGTGGTTGGTAGGGAATAAGGCAGTAAACCCTGGGGTTGTACTTGGCTAGTTAACGAAACGTTGACAGTTTGAAGCCATTCAACAGCACTGCAGAAGAAAGACCTGGCGATCTGCTTCTGTAGTTTTCAGTGAAGCAAACCCTACGGAGCAGTTCCACTTTGTCATACAGGGTCATCATGAGTTACAATCAACCTGATGGCATGAAGCAACAATGGGGGATGACGGAGCTGCCTCTGACTGCTCATAGGTGCACTGTTTCTTTTGAGGGTGATGGAAGTGTTCTGCAATGTGGTGCTGTACACTAAGCACTGGACTGCAAATTCACCAGCTGCTCCTCAGAAACCCTACACAGGATCACTTTGAGTAGGAACCGACTCAGTGGTACTTGGCAACAATGATTACAAAACATAGTGAATACAGGTTTTATTGTTATTGTTAAGTGCCATTGAGTCGGTTCCAACCCATAGTGACCCTGTATAGGGTTTCCGAGGAGCAGCTGGTCAGCTTGAACCACCGACCTTGCAGTTCAAACGGTTTTGCAGTCTGGTGCATTAACCCACAACGTATCGCTTAATGCCTATGATGTTGTTGGTAAGTGCCGTTGAGTTGGTTCCAACCCATAGCAATCCTGTATAGGGTTTCCAAAGAGCAGCCAGTGAGCTTGAACCGCCGACCTTGCAGTTCAAACGGCTTTGCAATCTGACTCATTAGCCCACAGCACCACACCAGGACTCCAATGATACATTCTGTGAAATAGGAACATTCTATGATTTGGACATTGTGCGAACACTACATTCAAACCTTATGGGAGCCTGCTTCTGGTCACCTTTGCTGGTGATGCTGCTGTTAGAGCAGCTACGGGTGGAGGCTGGAGGGACTTGTGAAGGCAGTGGCAGTGGAAACAGGTAGGTAGTGAGCAGGGAGGGAGTAAAGCATGCCTCACCCTGCCCACTGTCCTGTCCATCTAAGCAGCAAAAGTAGCTTAGCCCCACCACCATCATCTGCCTGCTGGACAAAGCCCCAGAGCCCACACCGAGAGCCATGTCTTCAGCTTCACCTGCCTGTGTCCAATCTCTGGTTTAGTGCTGCAAGTTTGGGTTTTGTTAAAACCTGAGGTGATGGTGGTCATGTGCCGTGGGGTTGGTTCCAACTCACAGCGACCCTGTACAGGGTTTCCGAGGCTGTAAATCTTTACAGGAGCAGAAAGTCTCATCTGTCTCCCGCGGAACGGCTGGTAGTTTCGAACTGCTGACCTTGAGATGAACAGCCTGACTCATAACCACTATGCTACCAGAGTTCCTTTAAAACCAGGAGGAGGAAATAATAAACAAAGGAGAGCTGCTTTCTCTCGAAAAAACCAAACCCCAAAACCTTATGAGACCATGGATTTTGTTTGAATGGATGCTAAGCAACACATCCCTATCGACGAAAAAAAGAGACTGAATTGTACACTTTAAAATGGACATTTCTATGTTGCGTGAGTTTTATCACACTAAAAATCATGTTTTAAGAAAAGAACCTTATCAAAGGCAGTATCTGAAATGAGAGGGGACAAGGCACTGAACCCCAGGAGTAGCAGCAGTCTGGAGAGGAAAGTACAGAGTAAAGAAATGCCACATAGGGGACCTCAATAAAACCTGCTGATGGGTCTTGGGTGTGGGAGAGAGAAGGAGGAATGTGGCGTGAGTCCCAGGCATTTGACTGATGTGACTGGATGCTCACCAGGGACACCATTCTTTGAGACTGGCAAGATGATGGCTTTGGGTTTGTGGTGGTTGTGTGATCTCCAAGTGGAAATGCTCCATAAGCAGTTGGATCAATGGATTAGTTAGTGCATGTTTTCACTCAATAAACATCTGTTGACTTCCCACCAGTGCTTTAGATATTGCGTTTGGTGTTGGGCTTGGAGTGGTGACGGAGCCACTGTGTGCTCTACCTTCATAAAGCGTACATAAATACACAAACTGCAGGAAGTGCTGGGTGGGTAGAACAAGGTGCTCTGAGAAGACCAGTCTCAGAGTAAGACACTTGGCAACGGCAACCAGAAGGCTGAATTGATGAGAAGATTCTGAAGTTCAGAGGAGGCGTTCTGGCTGGGAATGAAAATGGGGACCATCTGCATAGAGATGGGAGTTGATGATGAAGTAGAGGAGGTAAGTTAGAGAGAGCTCACAACTGTGCAGGTAGTGGGGATGGAGGTGGTACTGAAGAACTGAAGACCCTAAAGAGGCCCTTCAAGCTTCATCAACAGTCTAAGGTCAATGGTCTCTATCCTTTCAACCCTTAGGATTCACACTTACAGAAAGCCAATTTTTGGGGTGTAACTGAAATGATTTTTTTTCTGTCCAGGAAGCACCCTTCCTTCCATTTTGGGTATGAAATAGGTACATAGCATAGTCACTGATTTGATCTGGGTAGTCGGAGGCCTGAGTAATCCCCAGATTAATCTACTTCCATGCTGGATTGAAATATTAATGTGAAATTGGGAATTCTAAAACAAACAAACCAAGTCTCTGTCTAGCCTATGTTATTCCCCAAACTGAAAGTCAGCACATGTGGTTTTAAAGGAGCCCAATTAAGCCCCAGTCCACCCTGGCAGAAATGGAACATCAGTGAGCTTTTCAAAACTACTTGGAAACAAGTAACAGAGAAGGAAAACCGTATTGAGCCCAAATTGGGATTTGTTTGGCTATGTGCAAAGAATATTTATCTACTACAACAGTAATAAAAGCTAACGTTTACTGAGCATCGCTCAAGTCTTTTAATTTTCAAACAGACCTATGAAAGATTTGATTAGTGTCCCTATCTTGCAGATGATGAAACTGAGGCTATCTTCTTTTTTTTAAGTTTTTATTGTGCCTTGACTGATCGTTTACATGGGAGAACATGAGCTGTACATTCATCCTAGCATATTTCATTTCATTACAATGATTACAATCCCCTCCATGCATCATCATTCAACAGCATTTGCTTCCATTCCCTCTTTTTTTTTGGGATGTACACCGAAACACTCAGGAATATATAACCATTCAAACAATTAAAGGGTATACCTCACAAGTGAGGCTATCTTTTATCCTTCTGGAAAATTGACTGAACTGGACTAGCCCAATACAAATCCATTTCAAAGACCCTTCCATCTCAGTCTCAGATACCCTGAGGGGCAAATGATTCCCATCTGGACACCTCCAGCAAGTTTTTGGGAACTGGACAGTTCTCCCAGCATCCCTCCCTCTCCAACTCTTCCTCCATTTTGGAGGTAGTACCACTTACCACAACCTTGTGTTGTCTAGAGGGGAGCTTCTCCCTTTGGCCATCAAGGCGAGACCATCTTACCTTTCCACCTGGAGGTTGACTTTGGAAGGCTCCACGTTGGGGTTTTCCCATTCCATTTGCGGGCAGTGCATGAAATAGCAAAGTGTGTACAGGGCCTCGGGTTCCCAGTAGAGCGCCCCCTGCTTGTGGTGCAGGGGGGTGCCGTTGCCATGGTGCTTGGCATTGAGGGGCTGCAGGTGGTGCATTGCTCGGGACACCAGGTCACCTGTGGACAGAAGTGAGATTTCAGATCTTCCAGGCAGTCAAGACATGCAGAGAAGATGACTGAAGAAACTTGCAATTATTCGAATCCTGGGATTCCCTTGTTCAACTGACATGGTCCTGTGGGACCTCCACATTACACACTACACAGAGAGGAATGCATTCAATCATTCACATGAATGAATGACTGTCAAGGGCTTACTGGGGGATAGGAGGTGCAAACTGTTAACGCGCGCTGCTGATAACCAAAAGGCTGGAAGTTCGAGTCTACCCAGAGGTGTGTCAGAAGAAAGTCCTGGCGATCTACTTCTGAAAAATCAACCATCAAAAACCCTAGGGGTGCAGTTCTATCCTGACACACATGGGGTTATCATGAGTTGAAACTTACTTGGTGACAACTGGTTTTGAAGCACAAAGAGCTGCTAAGAGGATTTCAATCCTGCCTTTTTAGAACCCACTGGTTTTAACAAGGCACAGGAAATCCTTTGTGCTTGGCCTCTTGCTGAGCGCCTTCAATGCCTCATGATGCACTCTCTGTTTTATCTGTTGCTGCAGCCTGGCTCTTACTTGGAGTCAGAACAATGGGCTATGTCCTCTCTTGCCTCTGAGCCTTTGCATATGCTATTCCCACTGTCTAGAACACTCTTCCTCCTCTTCTTCAGGTTACTTACTACTTATGTATTACTTCCTCCAGGAAGCCCTCGTGGACTCTCTCCTTCTCCTGTATATTATCACGGTACTTTCCCTGTACAGCATTTAGAGTGCTGGGTTAGAATTGCCCCTTTCTTTGTCAGTTTCCCTAACAACAGCAACACACACACACACACACACACACACACACACACATATA
>NW_006408594.1:11872125-11874524 GCF_000296735.1 Chrysochloris asiatica
ACTTTTAGTCTGGCAACTCCATTGAAACCTGTTTGGAATCATAGCAAGACACAAGTCTTCATGGACAGATGGGTGGAGACTCTACATGTGGTGCATCGGCCGGGAATTGAACTGAGGTCTCCCATATGGAAGGCAAGAATTCTACCTACTGAACCACCTCAGCATGTAACCTTTTGGGTGAGAAAATAATACCCATCTCTCAGGTGGTTGTGTGAGTTAATTTAGGAAATAGATGGTACATGGACCTGGCACATTGTTAGCATTAAATAAACAAGCAGTTCCGTTGGTCTGCCTCCTCCTCTTCCTCTGTGAGACCAACAGGTTGGGTGACCGGGTCATGGACAGACAGTGGAGCCTGACTGGTAGCTTTGCTGCTGGGACAGACTTTTCTTTGGAAATGATGCTGCCGGGCTTACTCACTCCTGGTATCCCATGGGGTGAATTTAACACCTTAGCTACTGCTTTCCTCACTCATCTTTAAGGGACCTCATTCCCTGGGTAGTAGACAAAAGGGAGTCTGGGTCTACCTCTAGTCCCTCGCACCTGTCTAATGTAGTAAGGGGCACCTTCAGTTATTGGCTGAAAGAAGAGTTCTGAGTTAGTAAATGCTGAAGAGCAACCCAGGAGGAAGCAGAGATGGGAGGTCTGGGGTGGGGCCACTTGGGGAGGTTGCAGAGGCAGGAGCCACGGCACACTGAGCTGGCATACTGACTGACTCAGGCCATCCAGAGACACCTTCTATTCAGTTTACAGAAGAGCCACCTAGGCTGGGCATGATCACATCTATGTCACAGACGGGAAAATCAAGGGAGGTGCCCAGGTGATCCTAGTTAGACAATGGTAGGCTCTGACTCCAACCTAGTTCCCGGGCTGATGCTCTGAACAGCTGCACCACAGGACCTCCAAGAAAACTCTGATCCAAACCCCAAATCCCCCTCAAAGGATGTGCCCTTGTGGATTCCAAATTGGGGCAGACTCAGTGGAGCGAGGGGCTCAGGAGGCTGATCAGCTTCTGCTGATGAAACAGGATTCCCCACTTGGGATTCTGAGAGTCCAACCCCTTTGGTGGTGCCTGTGTGGAAGAGAGGGGGTGATTGATGGGGCATTGGTATATATGACCAAGAAGATGCTAGGAAGAGAAGTCACACTTCTGGGAGAGAATCTGAAAGAGCAGAAGGGTCACTCGGCAAGCCTGTGAGCCTGGAAGGCTGACTCAGAAATCTGCAGAAGCCTGATCTCTGGGACTTCCAGCCCAGCCTGGCAGAGCTGAAATCTTTTCCCTGAAAGCTGTGTGAAGGATTAGGAGGACTCTGAGGTGCCCAGGGCAGTTAGTTTTAAATTGACAAATGCTCTCTGGTAGCTGGAATTTTCAACAGCCTCATATGCAAGTGAAAGTTGGACAATGAATAAGGAAGACCACGGAAGAATTGATGCATTTGAGTTATGGTGCTGGAGAAGAATTTTATAGGTACCATGGTCTTCCAGAAGAACAAACAAACCTGTGATGGAAGAAGTACAACCAGAATGTTCCTTAGAAGCCAGGATGGCAAGACTTCATCTCTCATACTTTGGACATATTATCAACAGGGACCAGTCCTTGGAGAAGGCCCTCATGCTTGGTAAAATTGAGCGTCAGTGAAAAACTGGGAGACCCCCAACGAGATGGATTGGCACAGAGCAGCAGCAGTGGGCTCAGCATAGTTACAATTGTGAGGATGGTGAGAACCGGGCAGTGTTTTGTTCTGCTGTACATAGGGTTGCTATGGGTCGGAGACATCTCAACATACTTAACAACAGCAACAACTCTCACAGCTGGTGATAGTAACTGCAATGGTGAATAAAAGTGCTTACTGGTGGCATCACATGATAGGCACAGGACTACAAACCATAAAGTCTATGGTTCGAGTCTACCGCTGCTCCTTGGGAGAAAGATGAGGCTTTCTGCTCCCGGGAAGATTTAAAGCCTTGGAAACTCTATTCAGGGTAGCAGTGAGTTGGAACTGACTCAACGATACTTAACAACAACAACAACACAGCAAATGGGTGGTCCCAGGTCAGGTATCATATTTCCCATGCCCTAAGTATGCCTCTGCTTGAGGGCCAGGGCTGAGGCCACAGAGGATAAGAGCAAACACTTCCAGAGCTTAAGGTGTGCCAGGGATGTTCCAAGAACTTTCAATGAGCAGGCTTCAACAAGTTCCTGAAAAAATTCCATTATCTTTTTATTCTAGTTCCTGATAAAGTTTTTGAAGCCCCCAACTATGCATCATTACCTTACAAATTAGGAAACTGAGGCACAGATGTTGTTGTTGTTGTTGTCAGGTGCCATCGAGTCGGAACCGACTCATAGCGACCCCATGCACAGCAGAACGAAACAATGTTCGATCCTGGGCCAACCT
>NW_006408594.1:11876699-11903581 GCF_000296735.1 Chrysochloris asiatica
GAGGCACAGATAGGTTGAGTCATTTGGCTGCAATCACCTGGCAGCGAGAGAGAGAACTGGCCTGTCATCAGGCTCTCAGCGCAGACACCGAGCACCACACCACACTGCCTCTGTGTGGTGGAAGAGAAAGTTCTTGATTCACGGTGGTGGAACTACCAAGGAAGAACTCAGAAGTCACAGTCAGCTTTGCCACACTCAGCACACCGTTAAGTGGTATGTGGTTGCAGCGGCGTCCTTGGTGGGCACAGAGGAGGGGAGAGCCACAGAGGAGGCAGGAAGCGAGACCAAATTGCAGTTTCCACCCCCAGCTATGAGAGTTGTTGTTGTTAAGTACCACTGAGATGTCTCCAACCCACAGTGACCCTGTGTACAACAGCAGCTTGGGGAAGGACTGAAGACACTGTCCTTGTCCAGGACGTCAGAATCCTCAAAGGCAGCCTCTCACAGACTTCATGCAGGTTCAGGTGCCACAGCAGCCCCGGACACAGCAGGGCAGGAAGATGCCACGTTCTGGAAACTGCTGGGTTAACCCTGCAGAGAGGGACTGCGAAATATGCAGGAGTCGGCACCTCGGGAGACAGGGGCTGAGAAACACCACTGGGAAGCCTCTCTCACCCACAGGAAAGTACGGGTGGTAGGACATAGGCTTCTTGTTAACTCATTTCACCCCCTACCATCCTCTGAAGGGAAGGTTGTTGCAGGCTGGAGGCTTGGTCAAAAAAGCCTGAGACCACAGAGACCCCTGACCGCGCTATAACGTGTGTGCTCCTATGATTTCAGTTTTACAGCATGGATTCTCAGCTGGGGAGATTGTGCCTCCCAGCAAATCTGTGTTAGACGATGTACAACCAGGAGGCTCCTTAGAAGCCAAGATGACCAGACTTCATCTCTCATGTTATCAGGAGGGTCCAGTTCCTGGAGAAGGATCTGGTACAGTGCTTGGTACAGTGGAGGGTCACTGAAAAAGAGGAAGACCCCCCAGTGAGATGGCAACAGCAATCAATGGACTGAAGCATAGCAGCAATTGTGAGTATGACGCAGGACTGGTGTTTCATTCTGTTGTGCATGGGGTTGCTACGGTTGGAAATGACACAAAAGCACCTAACAACAGGGGATGTTGGGTAATGTGTGGAGACATTTTTGACACATACAACTAGGGGACACAACTAACACATAAAGGCCAGGGATGCCACATAATACTCTACAATGTACAGGACAGCCCCACAACAAATGGCTATCCAGTACCAAGAGTAAGGAGTCCTGGTGTGATGCCGTAGGATAAGCACTGGACTGTAAGGTCAGTTTGAACCAACAGGTTGGAGGTTCAAACTCACCAGGCACTCCTCAGAAAATCTATACAGGGTCACTATGAGTTGGAACCAACTCGATGGCACTTAAAAACAACATTAAGATTGGGAAACCCTATTTACAGACTCACACACAGAGGCATCAATGCTAGATTAGTAAGAATCTGAGAGAAGCTTCAACATGGGTGTTTATGAGTCTGCCTCTAATGCTGGGCCTCCTGGCTCCACACTGTTCCAAAATCTTCCTTCAGAGACTGCCCATTGCAAACTCACCAGCTCCAAGTCCATCTTGAAGCAATTTGGCCCTATGCGGTAACGGTGTTAAGGAATTTCCTAACTCTTGATTCGGTGATTCCATTATTGGGAAACTATCCCAATGTTAGAATTCAAAATGCAGCAAAATCTCTATTCTCAAGGATTTTTACCCAAATCTTATTTACAGGACCCCAAATATGACAAAGAAATAAATGTTCAAAAATATAGACAGCGGTTAAATCAGCTCAGAAACACCCACATGATAGGATGACGAATGTATGCAGCCATTAAAAATGTTTACATACAGCTGGAAAATCCTGAAAGGCGGAAAAAAAATCCCTGCATTCAAATGCTAAGTGGAAAAAAAAAGAATTAAAAATTATTTACAGTGTAATCAGGATTATGTTATTAAAAAGTATGTGTTAAGTAAATACCAGGAAAAAATATATACAAGTGTTGACCAAGGATTTCTCTGCCTAGTGGGATTGTGGGAAACAGTTCCTTTCAATTCTTCTGTCATTTCTGAATTTTGAATTTAGGGCACAGGCACTTATGGGCTCAGAAAAATAAACTTATCAAGCTGGGTTTACTTTCTTTACCACTATCAGGATGGAGTATGCTTCTTTGTCCATTTGTCCATCTCAAAGAGGCCCATCAAAAATTCAAAACAAAAAAGTCCAAAGTGCGTGGGCACCTACACCACCCACTCTGGAAAGCCTGGTGGGTGGGTGCCCTTTGTGCCTTGTTTGTGCTAACCATCCCCTAGAGTCTCATTCAGCTTATCTTGCGTTTCCAAGTTCCCTATCTTTGTTCATGCTATTCTTGCACTGTTCCCTAAACTCTCTGAACTCCTGCTACCTTTCAAGGGTGTGATCAAATGCCACCTCTTCCACACGGCACTCCAGGATTGCCTTCAGTCAGAACCCATGCCCCCACCTCTTGTGTACCTGCAACATCTGCTGTAGTTGTTGTTGTTGTCAGGTGCCATCGAGTTGGAACCGACTCATAGCAGAATGAAACAGCAGAACAAAACAATGTCCGATCCTGGGCCAACCTCACTACCGCTGCCACACTCAACGCCATCAATGATGCCACCTGGCCAATCCATTTCGTTGGGGGTCTTCCTCTTTATCTCTGACCCTCCATCTTACCCAGCATCACATCCTTTTCCAGCAACTGTTTCTTCCGGACAATATGTCCAAAGTATGAGAGACGAAGCTTAGCCATCCTGGCCTCCAAGGAGCACTCTGGCTGCACTTCTTCCAAAAAAGATCTATTGGTTATTTGGGCAGTCCATGGCACTTTCAGTATTCTCTTCCAACACCATAATTCAAAGGCAACAAATGGTTATCCAGTACCAATAAAGTCTAATGTTGTTGTTAAATGCCGTTGAGTCTGTTCTGACCCATAATGACCCTGTATAGGGTTTCCGAGGAGCAGCTGGTGAGCTTGAACCACTGACCGTGCGACTCAAATGAACTTTGCAGTCTAGTACATTAGCCCACAGCGCCCCACCAGGAAACGTTACTTGTTTAATCTTGTTGTGTTTCATAGGTTCTTATTCACTTTGTCTCATTCCAAGAACAGAGACCATGTCTCATCCATGGTCCTGTTCCTGGAAGGGCAGGACAACAAAGTGGTTAGGAGCATGCTTTGTGGATACGACTGCAGATGTCTGCGTCTGCAATCTGCCACTAACTAGCTGTGAGGTACTTAACTCCCCGCTCTCTGAATGGGGGTCATCATCCAGCCTTATGGATTTATTGTGTAGATTACATAAATAATCTACGAAATGTACTTCATCTGGTTTCTTTATTTGTAAAATGGGGAGAATAACAGTAGTTATTTCATAGTATTACATGAGGTAATGCACATACAGCATTTAAAGAACTTGACACAGGCTTTTGTACATTACAAGTGCATAATACGTTTTCAGCACTGTTCTTCTTTGAATCAACATCATCAGCATCACCACCGTTACCATCACCACTACTGTCATAACCATCACTATCATCATTACCAACATCATCACCACCATCATCATCACCATCGCCATCATCATCACCAACACCACCATCACCATCATCACTATCACCATCATTGTCACCACCATTATCATCACCATCACCATCATCACTATCACCATCATCGTCACCACCATTATCATCACCAACACCATCATCACCATCATCACTATCACCATCATCATCACTATCATCATCATCACCACCACCATCATCATCATCACCAACACCATCATCACCATCACCAACACTATCATCATCATCACCAACACCATCATCGTCACCAACACCACCATCATCACTATCACCATCATCATCACCATCACCATCATCACTATCACCATCATCGTCACCACCATTATCATCACCATCATCATCACCAACACCACCATCACCATCATCACTATCACCATCATCGTCACCACCATTATCATCACCATCACCATCATCATCACCAACACCACCATCACCATCATCACTATCACCAACACCATCATCACTATCACCATCATCACTATCACCAACACCATCATCACCATCACCATCATCATCGCCATCATCAGCACCAACACCACCATCACCATCATCACTATCACCATCATCGTCACCACCATTATCATCACCATCACCATCATCATCACCAACACCATCATCACCATCACCAACACCATCATCGTCACCACCATCATCACCATCACCACTATCACCATCACCACCACCGCCATCATCATCACCAACACCACCATCACCATCATCACTATCACCATCATCATCACCAACACCACCATCATCATCATCACTATCACCATCATCATCACCACCATTATCATCACCATCATCACCATCATCGTCACCACCATCATCATCACCATCACCACCACTATCACCATCATCATCACCACTACTACTATCACCAGCGTCATCATCACTATCATCACTACCACCATCACCACCATCTTCATTACCAACACCATTAATCATCACCATCACTGTCATCACCACCATCATCATGATCACCACCACCACCATCAATCAGCCTAGGCCCTTGAGGCCATAAGGGTAATCTCTGAGGCGGGATGGGCTTAGAATACAGGACTGGCACAGGGATTCTTGCAAGCTCCACGTAAAAACCTGCTCTATACATGTGCCATGTGTTGCCTTCACCTCTGGTTGTCATGAACCACAGCAAATTCACTCATCACCAGTAGGCCTGAGTTTGAGCAGCTGGAGTTTGGTTCCAGGAGCTTGCTTGAGAATCCACTAATAACCATGTTTTGCAAACGTTAGCCACTTGGGAGCCACCATCACGGCATGTTTCATTTCTTTGTGCCACCGGCACAATTTATTTACTAGTATTTGTCTCTAAATTGGCTCATTCTGTCACACTAATAAATTCATTTCCAAAGGAAACTTCATATCAATGCTGTAAGTGGAAAGCCAATATTTTTCTAATAATGAAGAAATGTAGAAATCACCATGAGGCTAGTAGCTACTTTGCCACCTACAAGGATGACAGGTACACCTTTGGGACTGGAGGTAGCAGGACTCTCTGCAAAGGGCCCCTGGGCATTTCAAACAATGGGAGAGGCCTCTTGGTCAAGCAGTTGTTGTTAAGTGCTGTTAAGTTACTTCCTACTCATAAGGGCCCTGTATAGGGTTTCCAAGGAATGTTTGGTGCATTTGAAGCACCAATCTTGTGGTTAGCAGTGCAGTGCTTATCCTACAGTGCCTCATCAGAACTCCTGTGAGAATGGCTTATTCAGTGATGCAGAGGAGAGAGTCCAGCAACCCTTTTCATGCACAGCTGTAAATTAAGGCCCCCTTTGATAACCTCACTTAATGGGAAAACAAGCTCACAGACCAGTCTGAAAAGACAAGAGACGCTTTACAATGGAGTCTGTTCCCACCCCCCTGCCCTTTTAAGCAACAAAAATCCAACATCATAATGCACAACTGTCATATGGGAATTTAACTGGGAGCTTGAGGGCAAAGCTGGGTGATAAGAAGAAGAGGCAAGACAAGATCTCAGAGTGCACAAAGACGGGTTGTATGTGGCCAACTGCAGAGTCAAGTTGACTCCTGGAATTTGATCCCTGGGATGTCTGCTTTCCCTGTGGCCTCAGTAGGGAGATAGGTGGGCCAGCTTCCCCAGGCTACTCACTGTTTTAGGGAAGGAGACCAGGACTCCCCATCCCCCCACCCCCAGACTCTAAGTCAACTGTGAAATTCAGTGCAGTACCTAAGGCTCAGGGCCAAAAAATTGCTAGCCATGTAATATCCCAATTTAGCAGATTTAGAAGTTCTAGATTCTTATCTTCAAAATTTAGTTCCACAGAAAATGAAATATTTGACTGGGTTTTTATTGAGGGTGCCATTCACGTGTAGAATTCGCTTCAGTTTTTGTTTCACCCACTACTGTACTCTGGGCCATTCATTCATTCATTTGACTTCCAAAGGCTAGTTCCTGAGCTATGAAAGGTGAGTTCAGAGACTGGTGCTCAGAACACACAGTCGAACTGGAAACAACACAGTGGGAAAAGAAAATCAACTGGGTTTGAATTATGAGTCTGCCATGTACTAGCTGTGTAGCTCTGGGTGGACATTTATTCTCCCTAAGTCTCAGTTTTTTATCTGAGAAATGGGAATAATAATATCTTCCCTTTAATGTATCATTCCACAAATCTTGGATTTTTTTTTTTTCTCTTCACTTTTTATTGTGAATTGGGTGAAGTTTTAGAAAGCAGTCAGTTTTCCATACATACACATTTTGTTTCATTGTATTGACTGTAATTATCATAATGTAATATCAATTACCCCCACACCCTCACTGTGTTTGTTTGCATTTTTATTTTCTCCATCTTCTGCACTTTCTTCTTGGGCAAATGCTGTCCTTTTGATCTCAAAAGGTTGATTATTTAAAGTTATGTGTATCTCCCCAGTGTTATTGTTTCCCCTTGTAGACTTGTCTAGAGTCCTGGTGTGGCACTGCAGGATAATGTGCAAGGTTGGCGGTTCAAACCCACCAGCTGCTCCTTGGAAACTGTATACTGAGTCACTATGGGTCAGATCCGACTTGACGGCACTTAACAAAAACACAGTCTATTGTTTGGCTGAAAATTGAGTCATGGGAGAGAGCTTATTCCAGATCTGAAGGCGGACCAAGGCCATAGTCTGGGGGTTCTACCAGTTTCTATTCAAACAGTAAGTCTGATCTTTTGACTGGTTCTGAGTTTTGTTCTTTGTGGATGTGTCCTCACTCCCAGGCAGAGCAGACAAGACAAAGAGAAGTGCTTTGGACCTGTCAGGAGGTAAAGGTGGGTCTGGGCTTCCATATGATGCCCTGAGAAAATCCAGGGCATGTTTCAGTGTGCTATTATGTGGTGGCTTGCATGTTGCTATGATGCTGGAAACTATGCCACTGGTATTTAATATACCAGAAGGGTTACCCATGAGGGGCAGGTTTCAGCAGCATTTCCAGATTAAGAACAGGAAGAAAGACCTGGCTGAAAATTAATGAAAACCTTATGGATCAAAACACAACATTGATTACTTACTTTGGACAAGCCACCAGAAGGGGTCAATT
Source organism: Chrysochloris asiatica (assembly GCF_000296735.1). Taxonomy (NCBI): domain Eukaryota; kingdom Metazoa; phylum Chordata; class Mammalia; order Afrosoricida; family Chrysochloridae; genus Chrysochloris; species Chrysochloris asiatica. The sequence goes on from NW_006408594.1 coordinate 11,883,869, forward strand.
GCTGGAAGAGGTTATCATGTTTGGTGAAGCAGAGGGCCACCAAGGGTGAGGCAGATCCTCAGGGAAATGGGTTAGCACAATAGTCACTGATGCCCATGACTGAGAGGATGAAGCAGGACCAGGCAACGTTTTGTTCTGTTCAATGTATAGGGTCACCATGAGTTGAATCACCTCAGTGACAATGGGTGATGGTCTGGTTTTTATCTGTCCTCTAGCTACCTGAGAAAACAGGGCAGGGAGAAATCCCAGCGGCAGGGGAGGTACTTGGTAATCTTTGTGAATTTTTCCACATCCAGCTTAGTTTGGAGATCGTCCACAAGTTGTCGTGTAGAGCAAATCACTGATCCTCAGAGCTGGCTGGACACAAACCTGACCAACACCCTGATCTACAGGCAGAATTCTCAGGTCTTGGACACATTCTGCTTTCCCTAGAGAGGGTTCCAGCTGGGCAGTCCAAAAGCTGTATCGCCAAATGCCTTCAACTCCCAGGTGTGTTGGATCTTGGACAAGCTGTTTACCCTCCTCAAGCCTCCATTCCTGTACCATCAAATGGGGATAACAGTAGTACATGGGAAAGAATTCATAGAAAACTGTGAGGTTAGCTCAGAACCGGGCAGTATTTCATTTTGCTGTACATAGGTTTGCTATGAGTTGGTACCAACTCAATGGCACCTAACAACATGAACTAGTTATAAAGAAGGTCATGGTCAAAGAATGGTCTCTCACCCTGACCAGCCATGTCCCTGCTTCAAAAAAAGTCAGAACAGCTCAGGACAAGGCCTCTTCATTTTGTCTTTGCTGGAAAGTGAGTGGTTTCTAAGACCTACATTGGCAGAATAACCTTTGACTATGAAGAGCAGCTGTCTCTGTACACACAGCAAGCACAGCAGTATTGATTCAGACCACACAGCAAGCCAGTCCAAATGACAGGCAGATCCGGAAAAGAAGGCAATATTATTACCTCAGTTGCCGACATGTCTTAGCAACTGCTTCCTCGCACGCGTTCTACCATTTGACTCAATGCATTTACAAACCCCATCCGTAATTAGCAACATTCATTTGTGTGCCAACAATTCATATGTGAGAGTCAACATTCATTCACAGACACCATTTAATGTACAGAGCAAACTCCTTAAAAACAATTTATGCGGCACGCTCATCCTGCCAGCTGCCTGCTTAGGTGAACTGCAGATTTGTTTAGCAGAGCCTTTCTTTGAAGTACCTGCCCAGACACACACACACCCTCCCCAAATAACAACAACCACAACAAAAAAACAAACCTAAACCAAATGAGTTGCTGAGGAGTTGATTCTGACTCACGATGTGTATCAGAGTAGTGTTTTTCAATACCTGGGTTTTCAGAATCAAGATCACCAGGACTTTCATCTTTGGTACCTACCGGTGATTTTGAACCACCAGCCTCTAGGTTAGTAGCTAAGTACTTAGCTGTCTGCACCACCCAAGGAATTTCCTTCTAGGAGAGCATCAGGATTAAACAGAGCCCCAGGCCAAATTCCAGAGGCTGGGAGGAGCCACCAAGAACCAGGACAAGTCCTTGAGAACCCAGAAGAGAGTGTGTGGACCCCCAGTGTGGGTATCCATAAAGAAATTCCCCAATTCAGCAGATCCTAGTCACCCAGAGGCATGGATCACCCTAGAAATGAGCCAAGGCCCCCACCATGGGGCCTTTCTTCTTAGAACAATGTTTTCCCAAGAGTGCAGCTTGGACCGTGTACATCTGAATCACCCTGGGAGCTTGGGAAAATGCACAGGTTCCTTATCCTGGTACCGTTGTTGAAGACATCTCAACATGTGATTCACAATCTGACTCTCCAAACTCCCTGGGTCATCAGACTTGTTAAGTTTTGTTATGGAATGTGTTAATAAAAAACAAGCACACAACTATACCACAGGTAGATGAGAAAGGATTTGCTAAGTGCATTTGAATCTAATTGGTTTCCTTCGTCATTCTATGTAATTTATTTTATGCATTTAAAATGATTATTTTGAGACAGATTTCACAGGCTTTTCCAGACAGCCAAAGGCACCTGTGGCACCGACAGGTACGATCTGGAGCTGGAGGACCCGGTGACTGGTTATATTGTGATTTCCAATGCTTCAACAAAATGGAAATGTAGTTTCCAAGATCAGTGCCAGGAAAATATCTCTCTAGAGATCAGAAGAATTCCTGCATGATGTGAAAAGTTAGTAAGCTCAGCTGTTCAAGGACAAGTTAGAGGATTATGTCTATATAACCTCAGAAAAATGTCCTGGTGAGCTATTTCTGAAGAATCAGCCATTGAAAACCCCGAGGAGCACAACTCTATTCTGACATGTATGGGGTCATCCCGACCTGCTTTGAGCTGGAATCAACTCAAAGGCAACTGGTTAGAGGCCCAAAGACCCTCATCACTACAGCTTGACCAGCTACCACTTCTCTTTTCAGGGAGGCATGCCATGCTGGGGAGGGGGACCGTGGACAGGAAATGCCTTTGGGGACAGTTGACTTGTGGGTCCTGGATCATAGTTCAGGACTTGTTGGAATTACATTATCAACTACTACTTTAACATAATCTAGTATTTCTGAGATCACTGCTGTGGTGTCACAGGTGACAATCAATTGGGTCATAAGTCAATGTTTTCCTCTGGCTGGACAGATTCAGAAAGCAAAGTCCTGAATTAGGGGGTGGTCAAGTATGGCAGATTATTGCTAACTTGAAATATTCCAACCCTGATTATCTCTCCCATCTGTCCACTTTTCTGCCTTATGTCATCCATCCATCCGTCCATCCGTGCTTCCATCCATTCATCCATCCGTCCATCCATCCACCCATCTATCCACCCGTCCATCCATCCATCCATCCGTCAATCTGTTCATCAATCCACCCACCCATCCATCCATCCACTCATCTATCCGTCCGTCCATTCATCTGTCCATCCATCCATCCATTCGTCCGTCCGTCCGTCCATCCGTCCATCCATCCATCCATCCATCTATCTGTCCATCAATCCACCCACCCATCCATCCACTCATCTATCCGTCCATCCGTCCATCCGTCCATCCATCCATCCATCCATCCATCCCTCTACCCATCCGTCCGTCGGTCCATCCATCTGTTCATCCATCTGTCCGTCCATCCATCCATCCGTCCATCCATCCAACCATCCATCCATCCGTCCATCCATCCACCTGTCCATCCACCCATCTGTCCATCCATCCATCCGTCTAACCATCCACTCATTCGTTCATCTGTCCATCCATCCATCCATCCGTCTAACCATCCACTCATTCGTTTATCTGTCCATCCATCCATCCATCCATCCATCCATACATACATACATACATACACTCATTTTCAACACACACGTATTTCCTAAGATTCTCTTACATGCCAGGCGATATTACTGGGGTTATATCCTTGCCTTCAGGGAGAATCTATTCTAGTAGGAAGATATAAATAAAAGCCACAACAACCCATCAAGTCAATTCTAACTCATAGAGACCCTGTTGAACAGAGTAGAAGCGCCTCATAAGGTTCCCAAGGTTGTAATCTTTACCGAAGCAGACTGCCGCATCTTTTACAGTGTGGTGGCTGGTGTGTTCAAACTGGGGACCTTTTGGTTAGCCGCAGAGTACTTAAGCAGAGGGCCACCAGGGATCCTTTAGGAAAAGATATACAAACAACTACTACAACAACAAACAAGTAAAATTAGAATGTGACCTGAAGTGGGGAAGGGTAGTGATTGCTAATGGGATGATGAAAATGTTCTAAAATTGTTCTTGGTGATGGTTGCACTCTGTGTAAGTATGCTAAAAGCCAGGGACTTGTATACTTTGAAGAAGTGAATTGTATGGTATGTGAACTACATCTCAGAATGCTGTTATTTAAGAAGAAAGTCTAACAGACCATGTCATAAGATGGTCACATTGAGGGAGAACAGGAAACAGTGAAAGGGGCTGAAGCCCTGCAGGATGTCACCATGTTAAATAAAGTGGAGAAGGTAGCTTTTGGGTAAGGCTTGAAGGCAGTGAGGGAGCCAGCCATGTGGAGATCTGGAGGAAGAGTGCTCCAGGCAGAAGGAAGGAAGTACAAAGCTCCTGAGGTATCTTGGTGTATTAATGGAACCGAAGTGAGGCCAGGTGATTGGAATTCAGTGGACCAAGAAGAAAAAAGACAATGTCTGAGAGATAAGGGGTTGGTGTAAATAAATCTCAGGGCAGTGGCTTTTCCTATGGGTCAGATGGGGAACCGATGGAGGGTTCTGAACGATAGAGAGATGAGATCCAACTCACCTTGTGACAGCTGTGCTAAGCAGAGAGCCACACAATGACCCAGGTGGTGAGAACTAGTGGGATGTGGGTGTACATGAGGGAGGCCTGAGGGAACTGGCTGATGGACTAGAAGGGTGATGGAGATAGTAAGAACTAGTGGGATGTGGGTATATATGAATGAGGCCCAATGGAAGTGGCTGATGCAACAGATATATGAAGGAGTGAAAGACATTAACAATAACGCTAAGGTTTTTTGGCCAAGCAATGGAAAAATCTCTACTGCCATTGAGTCTATTCTGACTCATAGTGATCCTAGAAGAATGGAGGTGCCATGTTCAGAAATGGAAAAAACTGTGGTAGGTGCTGGAAAGATTGGGACTTCAGATTTGAGCAAGTTGGTTTCAAGCTATCAGTTAGATCTTCAAGGGAGATACCAAGTCCAGAATTCTGGAGGCGGCTCAGGCTGAAGATCCAAGATCTCACTTCTTGTTCCTTACTTGTTCCTTACTTACTTGTCCCCTCTTTGGACTCCTGTTGGGTTGGCCAATAGGTCTGGCCACTAGGGAGTGGGGGTGGGGAGGTGGTGGTGGTGATGGAGGGATGGGCATATGGGTCTTAAAGCCAGACTACAGGGATTTGGATCTGTGTTCTGCTACTTTGTGGTAAAATTGCATATTTAGGGAATTCATTTTCACAAATTTAGACTTGAATTTCGAAGTCTGTAAAATGGGGGCAGTATGAAGCCAATGATTACAGTTAATATATGTGAATGCTGCAAATTTAATAAAAATAGCTATCATTACTAACTGTACCCTTATTTCCGGGTGGTGCAAATAGTTAAGCAGTCGACTAATAACATCAAGGTTGGCAGTTCAAATGCACCCAGAGGTGCCTTAGAAAGCAGGCCCGGTTATCTGCTTCAGAAAGGTCACAGCTTTGAAGTCCCTAGAAAGTAGTTGTACTTTGCACACACAGAGAGCCATGGAATTGACTTGACACTAGTAACAAAAATACACCGCCCCCCTGCCCTCCGACCCCAACCCTTTTCCATAGGCAACCATTTGAAAATGTTCAGGAATATGGGAAATGAGGTGAGAAGCTTTCCATTGTGTAAATCAACAATGAACAGCTAGCATTTATGCAGCATCTATTGCATGCCATGGTATATGGTAAACCCTTTTATGGGCTCTGGTACACTGCATCTCTAGTCTACACTGTGAGGGAGGAAACTGTGGCTCAGAAAATGTTAGGAACTTGACTGACATCAATTGAACCCGGAAACTGATCAGTCCCACCTGACTCCAGAGCCCCTGTCTTCCCCATAGCCATCAGCACCATCTTCTGTATACAGCAAGTGCTCAATGAAAGGTGTCACCTGGTGGCCTGAAGGATAATGTGGTTCACCTTGGGCACAGAGAAGGCATGCCACGAGGCTCAAGGGCCAGTTTGTACTTACTCAGTTCCGCGATGCTGCCCACACGCGTGGCCAGCAAGGACTGCTCGATGGTCCTCAACTCTGACTGGCTGAACATGGGCAGTTCCCCGGGCTTGCTTGACCGCTGCGGGTCTCTGTGCAGATTCAGGCTGTCTGGCAGGCACAGCACCCCTGCGGACAATGAAAGGAAAACAGATACTTTTTCAGGTAACTGAGGGAGAGGCACAAAACCTAGAACAACCTCAATGACTCCAGAGTTTCTGCTCCAGAGAAAGAAACGTATTTCGACTCTAATTTTAGAGATGGATATCTAACTCCTGGGAAAGGGCTCTTCAAAGTCCTGGTCTACTGATTTTAGAGAATATATAGACATTCATGGAGTCCTGTGGGATAAAGCAATGGACTACAAGGTTGGTTTGAATCACAAGGTCGGCAGTTCAAACTCACCAGCTGCTCCTTGGAAACCCTATACAGGATCGCTATGAGTCGGAACCAACTCAATGGCATGTAACAACAACAACAATGGACATTCATATGTGTACACACATCTTAAGGCCACACACACAAAACTCTTTTCTTTGGACCCCATAGGGAATGTAGTCATCCAGAGAGGCCAATTGGGAACCCTGTGGTCATTATTTTCCCTCTCCTCCCTGAGTCAGCCGCTGTCCCTAACCTCCCAGCCTGGAGGCAGAGTCTGCTGACCATCGCTTTTAAGGACTTACTTTATTGGCCCCACACATTTAACTCTGGGCAGTCAGGCTTCTGACTTTCTCTGTGGAGCTATGTGTCAGGAAGTAGATGGGTCTTCATGGACTTGTGTAACTTGTACAGTGAATGTTATTGTTGTGTGCTTTTGAGTCAGCTCCGACTCACAGCAACTTTGTACAGTGTTTCTAAGAGCAGCACGTGGGTTTGAACTGCTAGCCGCAAGGTCTTCAACCAGGGCTTATCCTGCAGCCCACACAAGGGCTTGTACAGTGAATAACCAGGGAAAACCCCTGAAATCCAATTACTTTTACTTCCCTTTGTTCTCAGACCATCATTATTTACTGAGAACCAGACCTCTTGCTTTGGTTTGTTGTCATTAAGTGCTGTCGAGTTGATTCCAACGCATAGCCACCCTGTACAGGGTTTCCGAGGTTGGAAATCTTTACGGGAGCAGAAAGCCTCATCTTTCTCCCACGGAACAGCTGATAGTTTCAAACTGCTGACCTTAAGGTTCACAGTCTGATTCGTAACCACTACACTACCAAAGCTAAGACTTGCTTTGGTAGATTGTTTAATAATATCCATCCTTCTTCCTACTACCCCAACCTCTGTAGGTAGAGTGTAAGTCTTGCTCCTTGACTTGGGGGTTGCCTGCTCAACTCGCTCTGGTCAATGGTAGGTCAATGGGCATTATGGAATCCAAAGTCTAAACAAATGCTTGTAGACTTGAATATTCTCTCTTGTGTCTCTGTCACCACCATGGTTAGAACACATCTTTCTTAGCCTGCTGGTCTAAGGAAAGTGACAGACAACGTGGAGCAGATTCAAATTGTTCTCTAAGCACTAGACTACAAAGGGTCTTGACCATGACTCTAGAGAAGAAATGTATTTTATATTACGATTCACAGGCATGCATTTCCCACACTCTTCATGTTTTCCACAAGACCAAATGTTTCATGAAAAATATGCTATGTGTGATGCACCCTGCATTTTAATTTTTATATTTCTCTTTTCTTAGTGTAAACACAGACAATTCCCCCTGCCAAAGTGCTTTCCTGACACACCGATGGGTTGTGATGGGCAGGGTGCCTAAGCATTACCAGCTATGCTGGTACATAATGCGGCATGCACTTGATGAAACAGGTTCATTGCTCATAGGATGTGAGCTAGTGTTATGCTTGGCTCCACCATGGACAGTGATGACCAACGGGCAGCCCCGTGATAGAGCAGGGATGTCAGGAAGGAAGAGAAGACCTGATACTGCCTCCCCAACCCTCCGGTAACCACCAACTATCACAGGTAGAAGAAGATCATTAAATAAAGAGACAAAAAGAAGAAAGCCTATGAGCTACAAGAACGTCAGTGATGGGAAGTTTAGAAGAACTACCCCTAGACAGCCATGTCTGCCTCACTGGCTTTCAGAGATAGACCCGCTCGCCTATCGAGTGTACTTCCACTGATTAAACCTGCTTTCTCTCACTCCTGTGGTCCTGCTCATATCTTGTGTCCCCGACACCTCACTTGAATCTGCGCCTCCTTGCTAGAAGCCCAGGAGAATTCCCGTGGCACATTTGGTAACACCTGCACTCAGGGACTCTCAGCCTTTCAAGGGAAGATGAGGCCATCAGAGAAATGCCCATTGTCAAGGCTGGCCTCCCCCTTGATCATTTCCTAAACAGCGGACATCCTCCCGTTCAACTCAGCAAGGACACATTGAGTCATCCTGGCTTCCTCCCACCTGCCAAGACATTTGTTTGATCAGAGGCAAAGTCAGGAACCACTGAAACAGCCACCTACCTTGGGCCAATCCCTCACTGGATACTCCTGCCTCAAATGTAGGGACTTACTGCCCTCAAAAAGCCCAATGTAAAAGGCACGAGACAGTCAGAATCCAGTGTCATAAATGATTCAGTCAGAATCCAGTGTCATAAATGATTCTGCTTGGGGGCTGAATCTTGAATTCTGGGAAGGGTAAAATCCTCTAATCGACGCACAAGGGACTCTTAAGTATCCTCATAGGATGACTTCTGTTGATATGTGTACCTGCATCTTAAAACTTTGCTTCACACACTGGTTGAGCACAAGTAAATGGGACATGGAGTCTAGAACCCAGAACTTGAGTCACGGCTCTGGTTGGACTGGTTCAAGGAATTCTCTTTGGGCCTCAGTTTCCTCCTCTGTGAACTGGGGTAATAAAAGTGGTCTCTCTCATGAGGTTGTTGGGGGTGGAAAGAGATAATGTGTACCAAAGGACACATTTGCATGTGCTAAGCTAAAAGCTGGTGCTTGACATATGTTAACTGAAAAGAAAATCAGCTCATATATACAAGCCCCATCCTTGGATTACTTTATGCTTTAGCATAAGAATGAGGAATTCTCATTGGAGTTATTGCTGCTTCATTGACAGGGTTGTGAAATTTAAATGTGGAAAGATAATTTCTTCAAAGAAGCTTTAAAAGCTCGATTACAGAGATTTGGGAAATCTGTAATTGATCTATTATGCAAAAATGTTCTACCAGGGTTCTCTTTTGCTTGTTGAAGAGTCTATGGAGTATACAAGGCACACTGGCGGTGTAGTGGGTTAAGTGTTGGGCTTCTAACTTCAAGATGAGCAGTTCAAACCCACCAGCTGCTCCATGGGAAACAGATGAAGCTGTGAGCACCTTTAAAAGACAGACAGTCTCAGAAATCCTAAGGAGCAATCCTATTCTGTTCTACATTTGCTACAAATATAAATCGACTTGATAGCAGTTGGTTTGGGGCTTTTATGGGGTATACGAAGATGTTCCTAGAGGACTCGGGTGCGCCAAACATAAACCGTGGCATTTTCGATCACCCCATATATGCATTAAAAAGCTGGAAAATGAAGATGGAAGAAGATACACAGCTCCACAGAGAAAGTCAGAAACCTGACCACCCAGGGTTAAATGTGTGGGACAATGTCTTTGAATTATGGTGATGTTGATAAATATTAAATATACCATGGACTGCCAGATGAATGAACAAATTTGTCTTGGAAGAAGTACAACCAGAATACTCCTTAGAAGCAAGTCTGGTGAAGACTTTGTCTGTTGTACTTTGGACATGTCATCAGGATGGACCTGTCCTTGGAGAAGGACATCATGCTTGGTAAAGTATAAAGTCAGAAAAAGAGGAAAACCTTCAACAAGAGGATCTGACTCAGTGGTTACAACCATGGGCTCAAACATAGCAACAATTGTGAGGATGGCACAGGACCAGTCAATGATTCGTAGGACATAGGGTCGCTATGAGTCAGAACCTGACTTGATGGCACCTTACAACAACAATGGGGTATATATATAAACTTTCGTGATTTATACTTTTGTATAAAAACCAGCTGGGTCAATAAGAAGACCTGGCATCATATTTTTATGTCCAACACAGCCCTGAATCTTAGACAACTCATCGATTTCCATTATTGAAGTCATGAATAGCCATAGCCTTGTGACGAAGACCCATGATTAAAAGACAGAAAGAGGTCAGGTTCAAGGATGACTTTTTTTTCTTTCCCCCTAGAACTAAAGGAAATCATTTCCCCTGGATAGCTAGGGTTCCCAGTGAGCTTTAGGGGGTCATAGTCACCTTGAAACTCTATTACTTCAGAGATATATTGTGCATTTGTCTAAGGAAGCAGTCTAGTCACATTTTCAAAAGGGTCTTTGGGGTTCAGAAGATGTCCACAGTGTCTACTTTCCTGGAGATAAAAGGGTGTTAATGCCACGGGATTAGCCTGGGCAGGTGAGGTGAGGCAGGTGTGCCCAGACAGAGCTGAACTCCAATCCTGCCCCGGCCCCTTGTGCACCCTGGACAAAGAACTCCCTAGATCCCCAAAGAGGGATTAAAATATTGATGTTCTGGTTTTACTGCGGTGATGAATATATTTAAAGTCTCTGGCCCAGAGTATGTCTGATAAATACCACTTGCCACAAATGTGCAGTTTTGCTTACTTAGTGTCTGGATTCAAACACTCTTGGGGATCATCTTTCCAAAATCTTGTGTGACTGGAGACAGAGAACCTTTTGGTGAGGTCATCCAGAACGTAAAGTATGAGAACAGCTCCTCTAGGGTTGACCCGAAGCCAGACACAACTGGTTATATGTTTCTGAGCGGGTAATCTGGGTGCATTCCTGAAGGGAAAAGGCTGCCATGGCCCCTTGGCAAATGGAATATAATGCTATACCATCCTGTCTCTCTCTTTGGACTGTTCTCTGTGTCTTCATTCTATTGCTAGAGGACAAGGATGTTATTTACGCACAAAGAGAAGATTAAGTAGAACAGCCATTTCTGTTCATCCATACAACTCTTGATGCTGCTGCTGATGATGGAGAAGGAAGAGGAGGCCAAAGATAGTGGTCAATGTTTATTGAGCATTAATCAGGGTATTGAAGTGGCTCAGAACAGTTCAACCATGGACGAGGAAGTGAAACTGGAGAAGATCTGAGTTTTTAAAGTCTGGTGGAAACAGAGGATAAGCCAGAAAGGAAGACTTGAAAGAGGCATAGTGAGTCCTCTCAAGGAGCCTGATGTGGGAGAGTTTTTTGCCAGGACTGTGGAGAGCATCACACATTCAAAGCAGCTTGGTCAAATTAGTCCAAAGGGCCAATGGATTGCACGAACCACAGCCTCCACTACTTTCAGACCATAAGAACTAGACTGGTACCTGGCTGCTACTCTGATCGGGGCTGCAGAAGGTCCTGGATAGAATGGTAGAAAAATGGAGAACTAAAGTCAAAATCATTAAAAACACTAAAGACTTACTGGTCTGATAGAGATTGGCGGAACCCCTTAGAAACCTTTCAAAATTGGAACGGAACCCACCCGGAGGGATCAACCAAATAACAGACAGTCCTGTAGAGTGAGCATGTACTCATGAGAAACACACTCTTCAGAGTAATCAAACATATGAGACCACAGGGGTAGCATCTGCTCCAAAGCCCAGCTCAGAGGCAGGGAGGGCAGAAAAGGACACGTGGAAATGGAAGAAGTGGGAAGAACATTGTTACTATATCAAGGAAACCGCAACAGGTGTTACGAAACAAAACGTTTCAATGGGAAACAAATTGACTCTAAATATCACCACCTAAACTACTTAACAACGACAACAAACCATAATAGGTAGATTGTCAGACAGTCAGAGACAGACAGAGATTTTAAAAAGACAATGTGGTGGGTAGGCTGCCATCCTTTCAACTCTGCTGGGCAAGAGATTTGGTTGCTATGCAACATGCATGCTGTCCTTTTCTAAGAGGGAGATTAAGTTTCTAACAAGGCATCTACCCATTGTTTTCCCCCATCTGCTTATGGTTCTGGTTTGAACAACTTTTACAAATTCTGGTCCATTCCAGTTTCCCCGTGCTGGCCATGACTGAGCCAGGAAGATCTGGTTCAAAGTCCTGGTACTAACAATGTGCCAAGGAGACCTGGTAATGCTGTGGCTAATTGCTCAGTTGCTAATCCAAAGGGTGGTGGTTTGAATCTGGCTCTGCGGGCTAATGCACTGGACTGCAAAGTCGGTTTGAGCCACAAGGTTGGCGGTTCAAGCTCACCAGCTGCTCCTCAGAAACCCTGTACAAGGTCACGATGGGTTGGAACAGATTCAATGGCACTTAACAACAACAACAATGACTTTACAGGAGAAAAACCTGTGATCTGTTCTCATCAAAAGTACAGGCAAGAAAACCCAGGCAGGACCAGCCTGGCAGCTCTAGTCTGTCCCATGGGGTCACTATGAGTTGAAAGCGACTGTTGGCACCTGATTATATTTCAGGCATTGTGCCAAGCACTTTACATATTTAAATTTAAATTAATTTGAAGCCTCACAACTGTGCTACAGGAACCCCAACAATTATACTAGGACCGTATCATGAAGAGTGAAGGTTCTGGATTTAAAGTTCGTGGGTTTGAACCCTGATGATATCACTTATCACTGTGTGACCTCAGGCAAGTGAACTCAGCCATGATGTGCCTCAGTTTCCCCATTTATAAAATGTTGTTGTCAGGTTCCATCGAGTCAGGTCTGGCTCATAGTGACACAGATAGAGCACTACCAGAGCCTGCACCCTCCTCACAATTGTTTGTGTCCATTTTTGCTCTCATTGTGCCAGTCCATCTTTGAGGGGCTCCCTCTTTTTCGTTGACTCTCCCCTTGACCAAGCGTGATGTTCCTCTCCAGGAACTGATCCTCTCGACATGTCCCAAGTATGAGAGACAAAGTCTCACCATCCTGTTTTCTAAGGAGCATTCTGGCTATACTTCTAAGACAAACTTGTTTGTTCTTCTGGAAGTCCATGGTGCTTTCAATATTCTCCAACCCCACAATTCAAATACATTGATTCTTTTAAGGTCTTCCTTATTCACTGTCCAACTTTCACATGCATAGGAGGCAACTGACAATACCATGGTGTAGGTTAGTCCTCAAACTGATATCTTTGCTCTACGACACTTTAAAGAAGTTGTGTGCAGCAGATTTGACTAATGTAGTACATTGTTTGATTTGACTGCTGCTTCCATGAGCACTAATTGTGGAAATAAACAAAACGTCAGCCATGACTGAGCCATGAAGATCTGGTTCAATGTCCTGGTACTAACAATGTGTCAAGGAACCTTGGTAGTGCAGTGGCTAAGTGCTCAGTTGACAACTTCAATTTCTTTTACTGTTTATCATAGTGCATTTACTGATGCAGTTGTGAGGATTTTTGATTTCTTAACATTGAGGTGCGATCCATACTGAAGGCTGTCATCTTTGATCTTCAGTATGTTAAGTCGTTTTTGATCAGCAACTATTTTAAGTCCTCTTCACTTCCAGTATCATCTGCATATCTAAGGTTGTTCAGGAGTCTTCCTCCAAACCTGAAGCCATGTTTTGTCTTCATATCATCTGGCTTCTTGTATTATTTGCTCAGCATACAGACTGAATAAGTATGGTGAAAGGACACAACCCTGACACACACCGCTCCTGATTTTAAACCATTCAGTATCCCTTGTTCTGTTCGAACAACTGCCTCTTGGTGTACCTATCGCTTCTTCAAGGACACAATGAAGTGTTCTGGAGTTCCCTGTCTTTGCATTGTTTTCCATTGTTTATTATATTCCGCACAGTTGAACATATTTGCATAGCCAAAGAAGCACAGTAAATACTTTCTGATACTCTCTGTTTTTAGCCAAGATCCATCTGACATATCAGCAATGACATCCCTCATTCCCTACCCTCTTCTGAATCTAGTTTGCTTTTCTGGCAGCTCCCTGTCGATGTACTGCTATGATCATTGTTGACTTATAATTTTTGTTGTTGTTAGATGTCAATTCTGACTTACAGCAATCTCATATGTCCAGAATACAACTGCTCCATAGGGTTGCACTCTGGCTGTGACCTTTCAGGATTGATTGCCAGACCTATCTTCTAAGGTACTTTGGGTGGGTCTGAACCACCAACCTTTCATCTAGTAGTTTAGTGCTTATCTATAGGCCCTACTAGGGACTCACAGGACAGGGTTCATAACAGGCATTCAAATAATTACTTACTTACTGAATAAATGCCCAGAGCTCATGAGGAGAAGATGGACCACGGCACCAGTGGGGTTTGCCTGCCCCCATGTGAGCAGTTGATGGTGTAGCAATGGGAAGTTCAAACTCACCAGCCACTCCTCAGAAACCCTATACAGAGTGGCTATGAGTTGGAACCCTTCATTCCTAACAACAATGTGTGTGGGTGAAGGGGTAGCAAATGGGAAGGAACCAGAATCTGGAGATGGATGTGAATGCTGTACCGAGCTGGTTTGCTTGTGACTATGTAAGTCTACAGACTGCTGGTGTAGCACTGTAGGGTAAACACTGGACTGCTAACTGCAAGGCCAGTGGTTCAGACCCACCAGCTCCTCCTCAGAAACCCTATACAGGGTCGTTAAGGGTTGGAACCGACTCCACAACACTTAACAACAACATGTAAGTCTTGGTATCTAGATGCAGACTTAAACCCTACTTTGTCCATCTCTGGCTGCAAGAGAGAGCCAACTCTTCTACATTTTGCCAGCCAAGCTAGACTTTGTCACCTGTTAAGTTACCCCCAGAATGTAACAGAGAGGGTCATGGGACCTGTCCCAGCTATAATCAATGGGAAAGAAACAGCTGCGATGTATCAGACCAGCTCTTGAACAGGCATCAGACAGACCTACTTGGGTTCAGATTCCTGCCTTGTCATCTCCCAGCTGTGTGGCATAGGGTGTGTGGCATTGTGTCCATGATTCAGTTTCTCTGAACCTCTTTCTGTCTCTCTACAAATGTCTGATCCTATCTACCACCTTAGCCATAATTTGTTGTGATCCACACAGTTGAATGCCTTGGCACAGTCCAAGGTAAACATCTTTCTGGCAATCTAAGACCCTGACATCAGGAATTAGATTCCTTGTTCAAAGTTCTCTTCTGACTCCAGCTTGAATTCCTGCTGGTCTACCTCTGCAGCCATTTAAAAATCTTCACCAGACTTTTACTTACATGTGATATTAATGATATTAGTGGTGGATCAAGTTTCTTGTAATACGCATGTAGCGGCATCTCTTGCAGTAGGTTGACCAGGTATCTTCCAAATTTCTTGAGTGAGCACTCTCAGCATTGTGTTCATTTGTAGAAACATTTTTATGGGGTTTCCATTAATTCCTGAAGTACAGTATAGTCTTAAAAAGGCCATTGGGAGATCAATTGAGTTAATAGATAATTGTATATCATGACCCTGGGTTGTGCAAACAGCTAATATGCTTAGCTGTGAACTGATAGGATGGCGATTTGAGACCACCCAGAAGTGTCTCAAAAAGAAGGGTCTGGCAATGTATTCCCCAAAACACAGCCATTGAAAAGCCTATGGAATACAGTTCTATTCTGACACATAAGGGCAGTTACGGGTGAAGTGGTAGAAAGTGAAGGCAAAGCTAGTGGATTTGTTAATTGGGTGTGGAGAGTAAGGAGAGAGGAGTCAAGGATAACCCCAAGGTTTTTGGCAGATACAACTTAATGTGTCCATCTTCTTTCTGGGAATTCTGAGGTGTAGGTTATATAAGAGGGCTCCAAAAACGTTGTGGAAAAAATTCCATTATCTTTTCATTCCATCTCTACGTAAACTTTTAAAGACCTTTAGTGTTGTTCCAAAAGGCCTCCTCCTATTCATGATTATTTTTAAAAATAACCACGTTTTTGTCTTTTTAGATCTTGGGAGATTCAGTTTTTGGTTTTCTCAAGCAGTTAACCAATTGCCCTCAATTTGCTGAATCCATCTTTTCCCCACTATTTTATACTCTACTTTATCATGTATTTTATTACAAGATGGGTTTGAGTCTACATCAATATTTTCTATTTTATTCTTCTGATTTAGTGTTTCCTGTGCCAATAGTGACTACTGTTCAGTTCATTGTAGCTTCAAAGTATGTTTTAGAATCAGGCAAGGGTTCATTACATCTTACTCTTTAAAGATGGTCAGAAGCTACTTTCAGATGTTTCTCCCCCAGATTAATTTCCCAGATTGATTAAGTATCTGAATATGATTCAACAGGTAAAGAAAAGTAGAGATCACACTAGAAAGGGAAGGAAGGAGAAGAGGGGCCGTGAGGTTTGTTGTTGTTGACTACCATCCAGTTGGTTCTGACTCATAGCGACCCTGAGTAGTGGATGGTGGGTTTGAACTGCTGCCCTGTTGGTTAGCAGTCCAGTGCTTCATCATACAGTGCCACAACAGAACTCCTGTGGGGGGGTAGTTTGTTGTTGCTGTTGTTAAGTGCCGTCAAGTCAGTCCTGACTCATAGCGACCTTGTATAGGGTTCCAAGGAGTGGCTGGTGAACTTGAACCACTGTCCTTGTGGTTCAAGTTGACTCTGAACTCCAGCATATTAACCCACAGCGCCATTCATTTCAGAAACTTTTTGAAAGCCCTGTTTGAGTATACAAGATGTGTTTGAAACACACATAGCTGTATCCTTCCCTCTTGCCAACTTTCCAGTTTTACTGTATGTCACTGAGCCTTGCTTAAGAAACTCAAGTTGACTGAACAAATCCGGGCAAAGAAAGAGTAGTAAATGATAAGGAAAGGTGTTGATGCTACATTAGTATCCCACTGAGGATTTCTTTCCATTAGAGAAATAAATGGGGGCTGGGAAATGGAGAGATTTCAAACCAGCTGTCAGAAGCATTTTATGCCAAGGACAAATATTCACAGTTATTTCTTCTTAGATGTCAGAATCCATTTCCAGCTAAGAGTGAGGGTAACCACCCCAATGGGAGCAGGTGGATAGAGCAGCCTTCCACCTGGATACCTCTGTTCACAAGAACTTGTGAGGGTCATACATGTTCATAATGGAGGTCTGGAAGATCCGGAATCATTCAAGAAAGATTCAATTGTGGTCAACAAATCTTTAGTATTAAATCTATCTGTGTTCTAATTCTTTAAAGACTGATTATCTTTAATTAAACAACCTAATGTAAGCAGATGAAACGAACTCTAGTGGTACTGTTGGATAAGCACTGGACGGCTAACCTCAAGGTCAGCAGTTCAAACCCACCAGCCACTCATCAGGAGAAAGGTAAAGATTTACACAGCCTCGAAAAAACCCTAAACAGGGTTGATATGAGTCAGAATTGGCTTGATGGCGGTGAGGTTTTAAAATGTAAACTGCTATAGCTTTTCTTGCTTAGTTGAGATAATGCAGTCAGGGAAATAGTTACTAGAATGTTTAATAAGTTGACCACACAGGCTGACAGAGGTGTGCGTGTGTGTGGGTGTCTACAAGCATAGAGGAGGATTAGGCAAAATGTTGAGAGCTGCCTAAATGTTTGCTGCAGTTAACACAGTGAGGACATTAATGGCAGATAAAAGCATAAATCTGCCATTTGCAGCCATGTCCATGCGTGCTGATATAAATAACTAATAGGGCTTTCAAGATCCATGGAAAATACAAAGATGATCAAATTGGCTTTTAAAAACATTAGAATCCCATTAGGCCAAATCCTGCAGCTGATTACAGAGCAAAATGAGCCTCAACAGGGTTCTAAATCCTTGTTTGTTGGTGCTGTTGACAGGAACAGCACTTTCGACAAAGCCGTAAGTCCCTAAGGAAGTGAGCAAACAATTCTTGCTTGGAGAAGAGACCCCATCCAGCTTTATCTATGGCCAACGGTGCTTTTGCAGAAATGCTTGGGGAGCTATATATATCAAGGAACATACACAGTAGTCCAGCTATCATTCAATGTTTCTCAATGTTTTTTCACTATTGCCCTCATAAGAAGACTCTGAAGGAGTCCTGGTTGCACAGAGGTTAAGCACTTACTGCTAACCAATAGGTCAAGCAGTTTGAACCCACCAGGTGCTCCCTGGGAGCGAGAAGAGGCAGTTGGCTTCTTCTCAGTAAACAGTAAAGACTGTTATTAAATGCTGTCAAGTCATGGTGACCCTGCATAGGATTTCTGAGGCTGTAAATCTTTACAGGAGCCGAAAGCCTTACTTTTCTCCCCTCAGTTAGCTGCCTTATGCGTAATCCACTACGCCACCAGGGTTCCTATGTAAAGATTACAGCCTTGTTAACCCTCTGAGGCAGTTCTACATTTTGAGTTAGAATCAACTTGGTGGCAATGGGTTTATTTGTTTTTTTTAAAGAAGACTCTGAACATTTTCCCCCTAATCACACCCTGCCTCCATGAAATTTTAATACCATAGCTAGGATTAGTATGTACTGTGGAGAGCTACAGGTTTTTTACACACACACCAATCAATTAGCCTCTTGGGTAATATCCCTCCATTGAGAATGCATGGGTTAGCCAAATCTTGTTGCACATTAGAATGATTTGTTGTTGTTAAGTGTCGTTAAGTAGGTTCTGACCCATAGCGACCCTGTACAACGTTTCCAAGGCTGTAAATCTTTACGAGAGCAGAAAGCCTCATCTTTCTCCCGCAGAGCGGCTGGTAGTTTCAAACTGCTGACCTTAAGGTTCACAGCCTGATTCGTAACCACTATGCTACCAGAGCTCCTTACTTCGGCACTTAAAAAAAAAAACAATACTGATACTCAGGTTCCCCCCCACCCCAACACTAATTCAACCAGAATCTTTGGGGGCAGGATGGACCCAGGCACTGGTATGTTTTCAACATGTTCCTGGTGACTCTAACATGCATTCAGGGCTGAGAACTGTGGCATCAATCCATCATGGTGGCTGCTCTACCAGTCACACCAGAAAAGTGTGGTCTCAGCAGACCTGAAGAGCCACAGGGAAAACCAAAGGACTCAGTGCTCATGGCACTTCCCCGTGTCTGGGACCTCTGTCCCCTCTGTCCCCTAGAGGTTGGTATTTCAGTGGACAATTGTTAAACCAGGATCCTGTACTGGGCTGAATGACCATCCACAAAAGATATGCCTACGTCCTAACCCTGTGACCGTGATCTTATTTAGTTAAAGGATCTTTGCAGGTATAATTAAGTTAAGGATACCAAGATGAGCTCATCCTGGATTGAGCATGAGCCCCTAATGCCACGTAATGGAACAGAGGGAGCTTTGGAACCAGAGGCACAGACAAGAATGAGATGCGAAGATGAGGCAGAGATTGGTGTGAAGTATCATTCAACAAGCCAAGGAACATCAAAGTTTGGCCTGCAGACACTAGAAACAAGGAGAGAGACCTGGAATAGTCTTCCCCAAAGACTCCACAAGGAACCAACCCTGTCCACACTCTGATTTTAGACTTCTGGCCTCCAGAGTTCAGAGAGTACATGTCCATGGTATGAAAGCCACTGATTTTATAGTGATTTGTTTTGGCAGCCATAGGAAAGGAATACACTGCTTGACTGATTTCTCCATGATTTTAAATGTCTCTTAGAGCCTGGAGCAAAGCTTTGAGCTCTTGGATATAACTCCACCCCTAACAAGAGCCTTCCAAGGGGACAAGATTGGGACCTTTAAGCCAGTCATCTAAGGGCCTCTGTGACTGTTACCTAATCTACCTGTCCAACTGAACCTCGTGTCCCCAAGTGACAGAACTTCCCACTTTCCCGGACATAACTTCCCACCACCATGCTTTGCTAGAATGCCCTTGATTTCTACAGGGACTAACTATGGTTGTACCACCTTCTTCGGTAAGCTGCCCCAGATTTCCCCGAACATCTGGGATCCCTCTTCTTCCCTCAGCACGGAGACTTTTTTTTTTTTTTTAAAGCTTTTACTGTGAACTGAGTGATAAGTTTACATGGGAGAACATCGGTTTTGCACTCATCCTATCGTATTTCGTTTCATTGCAATGATTATAA
>NW_006408594.1:11903681-11918374 GCF_000296735.1 Chrysochloris asiatica
TCTTTGTTGGATGTACAGAAAAACACTCAGGAATATGTAATCATTTAAACAACCAAAGGGCACATTCTGCAAGACTGCCTCCTGGCTGCCAGCACACAGTGTTCCTCTTTTCATGAATCTAGAGTCCTCAGCTGCTCCTCTCTCTCCATGTCCTCATCTCTGCCTACATCTCTGGTGTCACTACTTCTCTGGATAGAGTCTCAAATACCACTCATGATCTTCACCCTTGATGGTCCTAAGGTCCTCTGTTTCCTGGAATGTTAGATTAACTGCTTCCCCCTTTATGTTACAAAACTTATACCTTTACAGTTGTGGCAATCGAAATTAGTCATGATAACAATTACTAACTATTGAATCATAAAAATCTTATCCCCAGCTCCTTTCACCAGACCCGTCTAGATAAGATGCAGAAGCTATTTAATGGGGATTCCACTTTCCCCCACACACTCTGAAACTAAACTCCCTCTTGAAAACTTGTAAGCCAGCTACTTCATGCCTTTATGTTGTTGTTGTGAAGTGCTGTTGAGTCGGTTCCGACCTATAGCGACCCTGTTGTATAGGGTTTCCTAGGAGCAGCTGGTGAGCTTGAACTGCAGATCTTGCAGTTCAAATAGCTCTGAAGTCTGGCGCATTAACCCACAGCGCCACACCAGGATTCCTCATGCCTTTATAGGGCCTCTATTTTAGGCTGCCTGTCCCTATCAACCCTGTGTACAGAGGCAATAGTTTTGATCCTTTCAGTTGGTATTTTGAGATACTACATCCATAAGTGTAGGTCAAGTTCATCAAACTGTAGCAATTTACCCTTGTTTCCTTATCTTCCTCTAGTTGAGTTCTGATCATTCAGCTATCGAAGCTAGGTCAAATGGGTACTATGTGCAGGTTTGGGTGTTCCTATGCGTCTTCCCTCACATCATATCAGCTGGACGCTTCACTCTCAGCTCTAGCCCTCCGTGGCTGGGCTTAGGAGTCCCAAGGTCTCATCACACTTTGAACCAACCAGCCCTTCCTCTTTTCTCTCTCATCTCCAGGTCGACAGGAGCCGATGGAACATGGTCAAACTCAGCCCATATCTTCATTACTGCCTTTCCCTCATGTCCACTCACCAGTAGACCAATGTGGTCACCAGCAAGTTTACATGCCTGGTTGTGTGTTTCCTTTGAGTTTCAGTCTTGGAGGGGTGTTTGTCCTAAAGGGACTTGATTGCTTGCCTTGATGGCTCCCCAGTGAACAACTTGTTTGTTCTTGTGGTAGCCAATTAGACTACTGTTTTTGTTTTGGGTTTTTCCTGCTGATCTTTCTTTCAAGAAGTATCTTCTGTTGCTCTAGCTGCTCTACGCTGGTCTGCTTGCCCTTTGAAGTTGGAATGTCCCACACATCAGAAGGTTCTGGATGGGGCTCAGGATTCCATCTAAGGTCCCATACACTCCAAAGATTCTGCAAGAAGCCAATTTCACTGGGCAAGTTCTAGAACCCTTTTTAAGTATTCCAATCAGTTATAGGCTGAAGACGGGCTCACAAGCTTTCTGTAATCATGTTTCCCAATATTCCTTTTTATCCCATACAAGTGTCTATTTTTACAATAGTAGGCAAGGGAAACCAATATTCATAAAACAGTCAAGCATCTTAACATTATTTTCCCTCTTCAGACTATACCATGATCCCTGTATCACAGAAGCCTGTTGTTCCCAGGTTGAGCATACATCACTATTTACCTCTGTCCCATTTAGCCCATGCAAACTTGTGTCAATGTTCCCCTATGTACCTTGTTCTTCCATCGCCTCCCCCTTCTTGTGTATTGTCCTCCCCAACACCCAAACTATGTGTCTATCCCTTACCCTGTGCTCTACTGTCCCCTCCCTCAGCAGCGAGTCTTAAGGAACTGCCACATCCATTCATTGTGGTAGCAAGATAGTAATACCAACAAAAATCAACTGTTAAGGCTTTCCACCGCACTTACTACAAGGTAGTCAACTAGTCTAAGTATGTTACATGTATTATTTAAATCTTCACAACATTCCCCGGTGATTGGTGCCACTATGGTCATTTTACAGATAAAGAAACAGAGGCTCAGAGAGGTTTGGCAACTTATCTTCAGTCACACAGCTCATAAGAGGCAGAGCTGGGGCAGGAACATCATAGTTTGTGCTACTTGTAGAGAAAGCCAGGGCCCAGTTCAGAGAAGGAGCTATAATAATAAAATGTCTGGATTTTATCCTGAGATTCACTTAGTGATGATGAGGTTTAAAGGTATTCAGTGAGACAGAGAGATGACAGAGAGATGGTTTGGGCTTGAAGTGGAGACCGAGGCTGGGGAGGGGAGAAGAGTGAAGGAGCCACAGACTACTGCAGTTAATTGGGGAGGAACTATGGTGAAGGGCCATTCTGCACAGTCACACTTGGGACGCTTGTGCTATGGTTGACGCTGTCGGTAAGATATCTGACGCTGTAGGGTTTCCTAGGCTGCATTTTTTACAAAAGGAAACCAGTGGTGCAAACGGGGAAGCATTCAACTTTTGGGAGTTCAAATCCACCCAGCAGAACTTTGCAGGAGAAAGACTTAGTTATCTGCCTTAGTAAAATTTACAGCATAGGAAACCTACGGGAAGTTCTCCTCTGTCCCATGAGGTCCTTATGAGTCAGAATCAACTTGATGGTACCTAATAATAACAATAAAAATCTTTATACGAGCAGATTATCAGGTCTCTTCTCCCATGGAGCCACTGAAGGTTTAACCCTTGTGCCACCAGGGTTCCTTGTCCTTGTAAACACACCCTATGGTCTCAGAGCCATCAGGGACCTGCCCAAGGTCACCAGCTAATAGACGGGGGAGCTGGAACCCAAACCCTTTCTACAGCTCCACTTGCACATTAGGCTAATGATAACCGGAAGTCATAAATCACGGTGACAACACTGTAGTGAAGAGCCAGAGAAATGCCACCTGTCTATGTGATAGGGTTGGTCTGGAAGCAGCCCCCGGACTATTTGGTGGAAAGTAGATGAAGGCAGCCTGGAGGCGGGCATAGGGAGAGTCGGAAAGGTCACAGGAAACTTGGGTAGGGAGAACCAGACCATGCATCCCCCACACCAAATTCCAGGCAATGGTCACCAGATGGCCTCCCCTCACCCACAGTCACTCTCCAGTCCTTATTTGGGTGGTGCAAAGGGTCAGCTGTTTGGCTGTGCACTGAAAGCTTGGAGATTCAAGTCCACCCAGGGGTGCCTTGGAAGAAAGTCCTGGCAGTCTCTTCCTGAATGATCAGCCACTGAACACTCTCTGGAGCCAAGTCCTGCTCAGACACATGTGAGGCTGCCGTGAACTGACATCAATTTGACGGCAACTGATTTGTTTCTTCCAGGATAGATCTGTGAGTCAATTTGTTAGATATCTGCTGTTCAGGGAGTACAGGTTAGGTGGCTATCCTTAATATCTGAAGTTTGTGAGCTGTCTCTCTTCACACACACACACACACACACACACACACACAAGTATCCAGGCACATGCTCATGCACTCACATACGTATAGTCATATTCACTCACATACGACTTACACACATATGCACACACACACCTTCACAATCACGATTTCCATCCATTCATTCAGTGTACGCATGTTTGCGTGTATACATATTCTAGTTCAAAGCGGCATCCTACAGAGACAAATGACATCCTTTCTGACCATGAGGAGCATCTCCGTAGATGTGATTACCCATTTGGAAAGTTCTGGTTCTGCTAGCTAGAACCAATGAGTCATGAGATCACAGCCTTGAAGCTGGGGAAGCCTCGGGCACCACCAAACCACGCCTCTGTCCCAGTCAGTCGCCCGTTTCCTGATTGCCTACTACACGCCGGACTCTGGGCAGGAAGTGGTGAAGCTGTATATTCCCTCATCATTGAGCTGACAGCTAGATGTTTGTTCTGAGAGATGAGACAACAAAGACCCAGAGTGGTTAAGTAACTAGCCCAAGGACACAGGACCAGTTGAGCCCAGCAAGGGTATCTCCAAAGTCAGGAAGCAGTTATGGGGCGGGGGGTCCTGGCTGGTAACTGTGGGGTCCTGGCTGAGTCCAGGTTGACTTCCTGATGCCCCTGGTCTGTCTGGTATGGGGTCCAAGAATGCCTGTACTGGGTCCAGTGTTTGCCATGGCAGAGTCTCTGTACAGTACACAGGGGCAGCCAGGAGCTCCCCCTGCAGACCTCCAGCCACCAACACTGGGGTTCCACTGGGTGTTTGTGCTCCACTGTTGTAGACTTTGAGTCTGGTCTACCTGCAGAGCAGCGAGCTCTGAGCACTACAGCATGGCAGAGTGGGCTTCCCCACAGCCTGGGTGCTGGCCAAGTAGGTCCAGCAGGAGGCAAAATGTAAGTACCTCAACTGCAATTCCACTCTGTTGCATACAAAACATATCACAGCCCTTCAGCTTCCCCTTCTCAGCCACCCAGGGATGGTGGGGCGTCTGAGGATAGCTGGAGATGTGGCCCATCCTCCATCTGCAGGCACCCCTGAGAGAGGACCCCTCTGATAGCAGTCCCCTGTTCTCCTCGCTGGCTCCTAGGAAGCCAAAGCCAGTCTGCTCCAAATCTCTGCTTTTCCTGCCTCGTGTAGTGGTAACTCCCCTGCGTCCTCCTGGTCCCCTGGTGGGAGGAAGAACTTAAAAGGCCTGTTCTGCGGGCTCCAAAGGGACCGTGATGCTATTTTTCCGTGCTTTGATTAAGAATGATCCTCAGGGCCCTGCTGGAGGAGGGGATGGATGACTGGCAGAAAGGAAGGTATCAGGCGCAGGAAAGGGAGCGGGGAGCCTGCAGAGTGAAGGGAAGTCCCTGCCAGGAATGCCTGGGGAACAGAATAGTGTTCTGGAGCAGTCGGGGAAAGCTCATAGGAAAAGATAGGTGCATCAAATCATTTCTGATTCATAGCAAGTGGGTTTGAACCACCGGCCTGTGGTTTGCAGTCCAATGCTTAATCTACTATGTTGTTGTTGTTAAGTACTGTAGAGTCGGTTCTGACTCATAGTGACCCTGTACAGGATTTCCGAAGCTGTAAATCTTTACCATACGGAAGCAGAAAGCCTCATCTTTCTCCGGCAGAACAACTGGTAGTTTCAAACTGCTGACCTTGAGGTTAGCAGCTTGACTCATAATCACTATGTGAGAGGTGGGTTTGCTCAGACCTCTGTGCGCACTTAACCCCTGCAAGGCTGGGACCGCTTGTTTCTACAGCCACATCACTCCATGCCCAATTCCCCCTGGCCTTGGGTCACTTGCTGAGGGGCTCACTTGACTGTTGTTCAGCACCCACCTTCTTGCCCGTTCTCTCAGCAGACTCGGCTCAGTACCCTCTGGACTTTTCTGTCACAGACCTTTTATCATGGGAAGATGGGCAGATGGGGCAGGGCTCATTCTAGAGCCACTAAAACCTGGTTTCCTAGTGCTTATTTGGGAATTCCAAAGATGGTACAAACATTTAAGTGCTGGACCAATAGCCCAAGGGTTGGTGGTTTGAACCCACCCAGAGGCACCTTGGGAGACAAGCCTGGCAGACTGATTTAAAGACCACAGCCTGAAGACCCTAGGTAGCGGTTCTACTCTGCATACATGAGGGCTCCAGGAGTCGGAATCAACCCAACAGCAACCAACACCAACCAGACCTGCTTCTCAGACCGCCTTTGTCTCCAACCAAGACCCAGAATTCAAGGTGTAAGTAAAGCCTGTGTTGTCTGGGTGTTTGGAGCTGCACAGGGCTCATACCCAAGCCCTCTTCTTCTTGACTGTGTGACTTTGGACAAGTCACTTCACTCTCTGAGTCTCAGTTCCGAGGTTTGTGGGGATAATAATCCCTCCCTTCATAAGCCTGCCAGGTCTGTGATGGTAACACACAGAAGGTCCACACCTAGGATGGCTCTCCAGAGTGCTCAGAGCCTTTTCTTCCCCAGGAAAGCCAAGCAGCCCTTAAGGCTGAGAGAAGGTTCTGGCGGTCTGGGGCTGCTGCGAGGACAAATGCATGCTCTGCTGACAAACACCACCTTCATGATGCTGTTACTTTCCCAGGAGAGACCACTTGTCCCAAAGAACACTTCCAGGTCCCCCGCCAAGACTATTCCCTTTGTCCGGGACAGTGGGGGGCAGGACCCAGGGCCCCTGACAGCTAAAGGCCAACTTTCCCTCAGCCTTTCCTGTCCACAAGGACCCCAAAGAACTGCCTGAGTCCTCAGGTGACTCCTCTGGGCTACTTCCATTACCTACTGGCTTGGAGTCGATTCTGACTTATAGTGACTACTACAGGACAGAGCAGAACTGCCCCATAGGGGTTCCAAGGCTGGAAGCAGACTGCCACATCTTTCATCCACCGTTAGTAGTTCAGTGTTTCAACATTTGCACCACCTAGGGACTCCTCCCAGCCCCTCCAATCCAAAATGAAATCAATCTGTTGTCCTCAAGTCAATTTCAACTCATATCAACTATAGCAGACGGAGTAGAACTGCCCCATAGGGTTTCCAAGGCTGTCAATCTTTATGGAAGTATCTTGGGAGACACCATGGTCCACTGATATAAAATAGTCCACAAGACAATACTCTACACCCTCCTTTTTTTTTTAAATTTTAATTTCCTTCTTTTTTTTTTTTTTTAAGTTTTTATTGTGAATTACATGATAGTTTACATGGGAGAACATTAGCTTTACATTCATCCTATCGTATTTCATTTCATTGCAATGATTATAATCCCCTCCACAACCAAAGGGTATACTCTGCAAGCCTGCCCCCAGCTGTCAGCACACAGCCCCTCTCCCTCCCTGAATTCAGAGTCCCCAGCTGCTCCATCTCTCCACATCATCGTCTCTGCCTCCATCTCTGGTGTCACTGTTTCTCTGGGTAGGGTCCTGCACTCCGCTCTTCTCCCTTGATGGCTGCAGGGTCCTCCACTCCTGGACTGCAAGATCAACCACTCCCCACCTTTTGTTACAAAATGTCTACCTTTACATTTCCGACCCTCACAGTCAGCCCTGATATCTACATCCTATTTTGGTGAGTAGACTGAGATCTTAAAATCTCATGAATGTAATGTCCATCTAAGACGCAACTATTGGTCTCACCCTGACCACAGAATAGAAGAGTGATGAAAAGTGAAGACACTTGGAGACTATTAGTCCAATAGACCAGTGGACCCATGAACATCATCAGTCTCAAAGACCCTGAGACCAGAACTAGATGGTTCCTGGCTACCTCAACCAACAGCTCTGAAAGGGCCAAGTTAGAAGATCCTGGTGAGGTGCTGTGGGATAAGCACTGGACCAAAAGGTCAGTTGGAAACATAAGGTCAGAGGTTCAAATTCATGAATCAGTAGGTAGGTCTATAGGTGGGGACAACAATACAGATGAAATATGCACATTGTAGGATGAGGGCTACCTTTACCCAAAGTTCAACAGGCGGGAATGAAGGAGGAATGGTAATAAGAAACACAGAGAAGTGGGAAAAATAATGTGACATTGAGGGACTTAGGACCGTTGAAATGAAACAGATTCTTGAATGTAAAACTGATCTGCTCTATAAACCTTCACTTAACTCACAATGAAATGTTGAAAAACAAAACCAAAAAACGTTACGGAAGCAAACAGCCATAACTTTCTCCCTTAGAATGGCTGGGGGATTCCAACCACCAACCTTTCGGTTAGCAGCGGGGCACTTAAGCATTGCATTACCAGGAGCTCTTTGGAGCCTGTAATTTAGACTTTTCCTCTATTTTCTACTTAGGAAGGAACTCTTTTCCTTGTGCCTGGCTTGGCCCTGGGGCCAGGATAAGCTAAGCTAAGCCCATCTCTTTTGTCTGGGGGCTAAAGCGCTTCTTGTTTGTCTAGCATCATTTTGATCCCAACAGCAGCACCAAGAAAACAATGTCTCCTAAAACACCGGCGCTGAGTGTCTCGTAGGATTCAGAGTTCCTGCCTGACCCCCATCTTCCTTATCGACAGCAGCCATGTAGGCCAGCCGGGTATCTCCTGGGAAGGCAGGTGAGTGGTTGCTCGGGGACATGAAGCTAACAACATCCCCCAAATCCCTGTGGTTGTCAAACACCTACACCATGTCCTTAGGTCTGCCCCCATACCACCCCCCGAGATGCTGAAAAGGAGTCCCGGTGGCATAGTGAGCTAGGCGTTGAGGTGCTTACCACAGGTCAGCAGTTCAAACCCACCAGCTGCTCCGGAGGAGAACCAGAAAGATAAGGCTGTCTGCTCCCATATAGAATTACAGTCTCAGAAACTATATAGGATCGCTAGGAGTCAGATGGACTCAACGCCAGAGGATTTGATTTTTTTGGGGGGAGTGATGGTGATGGATGGGGTGGGGGCTGGGAGGAGTCCTTGGGTGATGTAAATGGTTAAACTAAACTACTAAAAGGTCTAAGGTGCGCCTGACCCAAGCCATGGTACTTTCCATAACCTCATATGGATGTGAAAGCTGGACAGTGAATAAGGAAGACTGTAGAAGAATTGATGCCTTTGAGTTATGGTGTTGGAGGAGAATATTGAAAGTGCCATGGACTGCCAAAAGAACAAACAGATTTGTGTTGGAAGAAATGCAGCCAGAATGCTCCTTGGAGGCCAGGATGGCCAAACTTCTTCTCTCATATTTCAGACATATTGTCAGGAGGAACCAGTCTCTGGAGAAGGATATCATGTTTGGTAGGGTGGAGGGTCAGAGAAAGAGAGGAAGACCCCCAATGAGATGGATTGGCCAAGTGGGCTCAAACGTAGCAACAATTGTGAAGTTGGCATAGGATCAGGCAGTGTTTCGTTCTATTGTTCACAGGGTTGCTATGAGTCAGTACCAACTTGATGGTACCTAACAACAACAAACCGAAAGGTCAGCAGTTCAGACCCATCCATAGGCATCTTGGAAATAAAGCTTGGTTTTCTACTTCCAAAAGGTGAGATTTGAAAACGGTACAGAACACTTCTAGTCTGTACACATGGGGTTGCCATGAGGTAGGCTTACTCAACGGCAACTAACAATAACAAATGCTGCTGTTGTCAAGTGTTGTCAAGTCGGTTCTCACTCAGAGTGACCCTGTATAGGGTTTCCAAGGAGCAGCTGGTGGGTTTGAACCACCGACCTTGTGGTTCTGTGATACTTAAATGAGATACTACTTGGGCTAAGAGAGGACCTAGGTCACTGCGTGGCACATACATGGTAAGGGTAGTACAAACATTACCTGTTATGACTCTTATTTACAGGATTTCTGCTGTGGGGCTATGGATCAGCACTGGGATGCAAATCACAAGGTCAGTGGTTCAAACCTACCAGCTGCTCCTTGGAAACCCTACACACAGTCTCTATGAGTGGGATCCGACTTGATGACACTTACCACAACATTCACATTCAACAGATGTTTATTCACTCTTACATTGGGGCCAAGGGATCCCTAAGTGATGCAAATGGTTAAACGCAAAAGGCCATCAGTTCAAATGCACACAGAGGTGCCTCGGAAGTAAAGCCTGGCCATCTGCTTCAGAAAGGTCACAGCCTTGACTAGTTCTATTTTGCACACCTGGGGTGTCTATGAATTGGAACTAACCTGGTGGCAACAAATGAGAACGAGACACTGGGTGGGACTCCTAGGAGGAACTAACTCCTCTTGGGGCCTGGGGAGACAGAGGCTGTAAGTGGGGCAGAAGAGTCCAAGGGCCTAGGGCACAGGCAGCAGAAGTGAGAGGGCTGGGGGTTTGGCTGCGGTTACCCCACGATGTGGAAAATGGTGTCCAGGCCACTGGCATTTGGAAAGGCATTGTGGGCTAGTGAGAAGGGTGCCAGTTTTGGAGCCTGGAGAAGCCACATTCAGTAAAGAGCCTATGCCCACACATTCAGCTGACTTTGGGGTAACTCTCTCAGTGAGGTCGTGATGTGGCGCTGTAGGTTAATGCACTGGACTGCAAAGTTGGTTTGAACTGCAAGGTTGGTAGTTCAAGCTCGGCAGTCACTCCTCAGAAACCCTAGGGGCTGGAACTGATTCCATGGCACTTAACAGCAGCAATTCTCAGTGGGTTAAGTGTTGGACTGCTAACAGGAAGGCTGATGGTCCGGCCCACCAGCTGCTCTGCGTAGCAAGATGAAGCAGTCTGCCTCTGTAAAGGTTTATGGCCTCAGAGACCCTATGCGGCAATTTTACTCCATCCGATAGGGTCTCTATGAGTCGGAATCAACTTGACGATATGGGTTCTAATCATGTCAGTATTTGGAGGCCCATGTTGCTCCTGAGCCTGTAGACAATGCCTCACCAGACAGTGGATCCCACTTTTGCAATAGGCCTGTTGTGTATGAATGCAATGTTGTCAAACTATATTTAAAATACTTCAGAGCACTTCTCTAAGTAAAGGAGCCCTCAATTTTATATCTTAATTTTTTTTTTTTTTTAAGTTTTCTGTAGTGGAAATGCCATTTTTTTAAAACTGTCCTATTATTGTTGATGGAGTCCTGGTGTGGGGCTGTAGGATAAGCACTGGATTGCTAACCACAGGCTAGCGGTTCAAACCCACCAACTGCTCCTCAGAAACCCTATACAGGGTTGCTGTGAGTTGGAATCTACGTGATGACACTTAATAACAACAATGACAATTATTGGGGACAATCAGGTTGCTTCCACTTGGGGGTTATTACAAAGTGTGGAGGCCCATGAATATTCACAAACTTTCTGCATTTCCCCCTCAGATGACTTCCTGGATGTTGCAGCATTGGATCAGAGTAAGAATGTTTCTAAGTAGCTTTTGATGTGTTTTAACAAATTTGTTTAATGCATGTGCCCCAAGCTCTGCACGTATGTCTTATCTCTTCCACAAAGTTTCCCAGGCCTGACCCCATACAACCCAAGGGAGGTCCCAGTCTCCCCAAACATGTCTACATCTAGCCCCTGTTGGCTGTGCCGTTTCTTGGATGCTGCTCAAATACTCAACTGATGGTGATCAAATACCCTTTATAGTCTGGTGATTAGTTTTTATTGTTCTTTCTCTCTAATGGACCAGATGATCTCTGGGGGGGTCTTTCTAGCAATGGCTTTGTGTGATTTTGTGATTGCAGAAATGGAGCTGGACCCAGTGGAATGAATGTGGGTCGGATGACATTTGCTGCAATTAGTGAGGCCTTTGAAAAGACGGCCAAGGAACATTTAACACCGGTGAATGTGGCAGGTAACATCCTCTCTCCCCCAGGAAG
Source organism: Chrysochloris asiatica (assembly GCF_000296735.1). Taxonomy (NCBI): domain Eukaryota; kingdom Metazoa; phylum Chordata; class Mammalia; order Afrosoricida; family Chrysochloridae; genus Chrysochloris; species Chrysochloris asiatica. The sequence goes on from NW_006408594.1 coordinate 11,914,885, forward strand.
GCCTCCTGGCCAAGTTAAACAGATTCCGGCACAGGCGTTGGACTAGTTTTTCCCTAACAGCAGTCCTGAAGGCAGAGGTTTTAAAACTCAGTGGCCAATAAGGTGTAGAAATGAGGAACTGAATGGAATGAGGGCACCCACCCTGCAGGCTCAGCAAGAAGGAAGAGTACGGCTAAGCCAAAAAAATCAGGGCTTTCGATTTCTAGAAAAAAATCACCCCTCGCCCATTTGCTGAGCTCAACATCTTTGAACTGTTGGGTACTAGGCTCACAGCTGAGAAAACAACACTGGCTCAACCTGAGTAAAGCAAAGCTTACCACGTCCACTGGGGTATGGAGTGAGGAAGGAAAGACAGTCATATAGATAGACTTACTATGGCACAAGGAGTCCTGGTGTGGCGCTGTGGGCTAAATGCATCAGATTGCAAAGTCGTTTGAACTGCAAGGTCGATGGTTCAAGCTCACCAGCGGCTCCTTGGAAACCTTATACAGGGTCATTATGGGTTGGAATCGACTCAACGGCACTCAACAACAACATGATGATACAATGGAGCAAGAGCTATGGACTAGTCTCAGTTTTCCATCTGTAAAATGGGGTTACAACAGTACCTACGACGACATGGCTAAGGGACTGACTGGTCTCCAGAGAAAGACTACCGGAATTCCAAGCCCAGCTTGCCTATGTGCCATCTGAACGACTGTGAGAAAGTGACTTACCCTCTCTGTGCCTTGGTTTTTCTCATCTGTAAAATGGTGATGACAGGATTACCTATCCTCATAAGGCTACTGTGAAAGATGAATTAGTTCCATGCTTAGAACTCTGTCTGACACATGGTGTCCAATGAGCATTAGCAATTATTTGCTATTACACCATCCCTTGAGGGGGAGGGGAGAACATGGTAAGCTTTCCTTTGGGCTTGGGAAGCTACAGAAGGTCTCTCTATGGAGGGAAGACTTCAGTTAGGTCTTGAACAATCATAAGAATTTGCTTGATAAAATTTATAGAATTTGTATGTGGTGTATGTGTGTGTGTGTGTGTGTGTGTGTGTGTAAAGAACCAGGAAGTAAATTTGTTCAACTTCACGGGCCATACAATCTCTGTGGTAACTGCCCAACTCTGCTGTTGAATGGTGTGGCTGTATTAAAACCTTATTTATAAAAACAGACCCTTCGGCCATGGTTTGTCAACCCCAGAGTTCGAAAGTTAAGTGGACTCAAAGCCAGATTCCTTGAAGTCCAGCGCTTTAACCTGCAGCTCCACACCAAGTAACCCTATCCAAACATCAGTCAGATAAGGCCATTTTCCTGCTCAAAGCCCTCTGATGGCTTGTCTCCCACTTGGAGTAAAAGCTGAAGTGTTAATAAGGTCTGTGGGTGCCACTCATCTCTTGATACATCACCTGCTGCCTTCCTGGGTCACTCAGTCCTAAGCACACTGTCCTCTGTGTGGGTGTTAGGCAGGACGGAGACATTCTGGATCTGGGTCCACTCGACTCCCCCTTCTTCCAGTATCAGACCACCCTTCCTACCCTGCCTGGTGAGCACAAACCACATGAACTCTCCTCTCGGCTCTGGATGATTCGGATCACCTCATCCCTCGAGCAAGACCTGATGATGTAACCAGAGTCTCTGGATAAAACTGTGTCTGAGGGTAGAGTTTCTGGCTGTTTCAGGCATTAAATCAAGACACTTTGCTTACTATAGTTCAGTAAGATTGTCTTCCACTCATCAGGAGTCCTCATGGATTAACAGTCTTGGGTATCATTCAAAGTTTCTAGGTTCCGGTGCTTTCTTGTCTAAACATGAGGGGGTCTCTTGATGACCCGCCCCCCCCCCAGGCAGGTCCCTTCCAGCTCTGTGCCAGGAGGTGCAGAGAACCACAAGTATCCTCCCCCACACTCCAAATTCCAGTTAACGAGGGAGAGATGCAACCTGGTGACCAGAGGGAGCAGGCCAAGGAGGCAGCAGGACAGAGCCTTCAGGGTCAGGACTGGTCCTATAGGGTATTCTCATTAAGGAGGGGCAATGATTGGTCAGTGGCAGGGTCTGTATCTTCCGTATGGGAGGCCAGGCTTGAGTATGGCCAACACACCTCTTGTGTGGTCAGCAGCCACTGGTCAGGAGAGACTTGTGTTGGTATGAAGCGAAACAGGGTTTTAGCAGAGCTTCCAGAGTAGCAAAAAAAAAAAAAAAAAAAAAAGCCTGGAGATCTTCTTCTGAAAACTAGCTCATGAAAACCCGATGGACTGTAACAGACCAGTTCACAACCAGCCATGGGAATGGTTCAGGGCCAAGCAGCTTCCTGTTCCATTGTGCACAGAGCCACCGCGAGGGGGGGGAGACACAGTGCAGCTCACTCCATCACCACCACCACCACCACCACCACCACCACCACCACCGGATAAAACAAAGCCTTCCAGGTACCTACTTGCCATACAAAGACTTGTCACTGGGTTCCTTAGGGGGCCAATTAGCATTCAGCCAGTTGTGGATGTTTAGCATTGGGAAGTAAGAACCCCAGAGGCTCACTTAGCATCTCTGCAGATTGGCAAGGCAGGACTTCTTGGTTCTCTAAAGCAGCATTCAGCAACCTCAGTACTATTAACAATACAGGTCAAACATGTTTGTGGTAGGGGGGCTATTCTGTGCATTTTAGGATGTTCAGTAGCAGCCCTGTGATGTCAGCTTGACAATCAAAATTGTCTCCAGATATTGCCACATGTCTCCTAGATATTGCCACATGTCTCCTAGGGACAAAAGTAGTCGCAGTTGAGAGCCTATACTCTACTGAATGCTGGCAACTCAGAGGACAACCAGCCAAGTGTTGGTTTACTCTGAACTGTTCATTTGGCCTGTCTCCTTCCTTCTTCCCACTAGAATCAATCAATCAAACAATCTCTTTCTCGCTCATTGCCTTCCTTTGTTACTGTTCTTGGGTTCCACACATTGCTCCTGCAGAATTCTGGGCTGCCCCTCGTGGTGTGATCCTGACCCAGTGCAGAATCTCTTTACTGATTTTGTGCTTGTGGACTGAGAAGGTTAGACTGAAGCTAGAACCTGTTCTTCCAAGTTTACAAGGTTTTCTACAAGCTCGGCTATGTCTTTGCCTGACACAGCAGAACACACACAGAATGGAGAGTCAGAGGATCCAGCTGGAGTATCAGAACTTCTAGTTGTGGGACTCTGAACAAGTCCTATAACCTCACCAATCCTCAGTCTTGGACGCTGTTAGTGAGGGGTGCAAGGAAAATTGTTGTTGTTAGGTGCCATTGAGTCAGTACCGACTTATAGTGATCTTATGCACAGCAGAATGAAACACTGCCTGATCCTGGGCCAACCTCACTATTGTTGTTGTTGTTAAGTGCTGTCAAGTCGATTCCGACTCATAGCGACTCTGTATAGGGTTTCCGAGGAGCAGCTGGTGAGCTTGAAGCACCAACCATGCAGTTCAAATGGCTTTGTAGTCTGGCACATTAACCCACAGCGCCCCA
>NW_006408594.1:11922074-11923457 GCF_000296735.1 Chrysochloris asiatica
CAACCCAGTGGTTCACAGTCTAGTGTTTACTATATGGAGCACTCTATGGCTCCCTGTTTCTTTGATCCAATGCCACAGAAAGTTGGCATATTGGATGAAAGATAAACAGTTTATCTTTATACAAGAAAACCCGTGAAAGCCAGATCTGTGTAAAGCAGATATCTGTCAGAGTAGAAAAACCCAAATATTTCCACTAAAATGAGTAATTAGTAAAACGGCATGACTTCACCCTGCCAAAGGCAGAAAACTTGTGAGACCTGGAAAAACCAGGCAGTCCTGTTGAGTTCTGACTCTCCCAGTTTTCATAGTACCTTTGTTCACGCTGTTCTCTCTGTTGAGAATGCCTTTTCCCAGCTTCACTCCGGTCCATCATTTTAAGCTTGATTTTTAAGACCATCTCCTTCAGAGGCCGACATGACTCAACCCTACTCCAAATCCCTATATCATCCCTAAACCAGCAGTTTCCTATTTAAGGAGCTCTCTCTGTCTAGCAGTTGAGATCATAGAATCTGAGGTTGACTATCTGGGTCAAGTCCTGGATATAACTGGCTCTCTTAGCTCCGCTTTGAGCCTTCTTTCCTTTGGCCAATAACAGTGCTGACCGCAAAGAATGATGGGATGCTTTGAACTCTGCATCAGGAACTAAGGCAAGCTTCACCCTCTCACACAGACTCTATATGTCAAGTGCTTATCACTCAGTTGAGCAATCACTGTTAGGCCCTTGGGAGAGAGTAGGAGAGAATGCTGCCCCAAAGGGCTAATGGGTGTAGTGATAATGACCAAATAAAGGACAAGAACCAACTTCTAATTCCATAACTGTCTCCAGAGAAAGAAGAAATTAGCACTATTAATAGCAAACTCCTACTTAGTGCGTCCTATCAAGTATTTCACATGCATTAGCTCTATGACCCTTAGAAGTGAATGGCAAGACTTCATCTTTTGTACTTTGGACATGTTGTCAGGAAGGACTAATCCTAGGAGAAGGTAAAGAGCTTGGTAAAGTGGAGGGTCCATGAACAAGAGGAAGACCCTTAGTGAGACGGGCTGATACAGTGGCAGCAACAATGAACTCAAACAGAACAATTGAGAGGTTGGTACAGGACTAGAAAGTGCTTTGTTCTGGGTTGTTATGAGTCGGAACTGACTCAACGGCATCTAACAACAAATAACAGTGCTATTAATTCTCAAGACATTTCACTCTTAAATATATGTTGCTTAAATATATATTGTCGTTGTTAAGTGCTGTCGAATCGATGCTGACCCAAAGCGACCCTGTATAGGGTTTCCAAGAGAGCTTGAACCACCAACCTTACAGTTCAAACGGCTTTGAAGTCTGACGCATTAACCCACAGCGCCACACCAGGACCCCCAAGGAACTGAAGG
>NW_006408594.1:11925240-11930618 GCF_000296735.1 Chrysochloris asiatica
TGGAGGTAGTAACTCTAAATACCACAAGAGAGTGAAGGAGTCTTCACATCAAGTTTCAATGCTATCTGCTCTGTACACAGGGTAGATAGGGACAGGCAACTAAGACATTGGCTACCTAAAATAAGGGGGTGATAAATGCATGAAGTGACTGGCTTACAAGGTTTCAAGAGGGAGTTTAGTTTAAGAGTGTGTGGTGGAAGAAAGAGTCCCCATTGAATAATTGTCATCTTGTCTACATGGGTCTGGTAAAAAGGAGATGGGGATAAGATTCTAATGATTCAATAGTGAGTAATCGTTAATATAACTAATTGTGATAGTCATAACTGTAAAAGTAGAAGTTTTGTAACAAAAATGGGTGAGTAGTTAATTTTAGAGTCCAGAAACAAATGACCCGAAGAGCATCAAGGGAGAAGAGCACAAGCAGAATGCGGGACCATATCCAGAGAAGCAGCAACACCAGAGATGGAGGCAGAGATGGGACATGAAGAGAGGAAGTGGCTGAGGACTCTAGATTCATGGGAAGAGAGGGACTAAGAGATAGTGGACAAGAGTCAGACTTGCAGAATGTGCCCTTTGGTGGTGTAAGTTATTATATATTCCTGTTGTTTAAAAAAGAATAGCTAAAATGAATAGAGAGAAATACTGTTAACTGATGGTAAATGGAGGGGATTGTAATCATTGTGATGAAACAAGTTGTAAGATTTGTTGAATGTAAAACTGATGATCTGCCCTGTAAACTTACACTCAATCCACAATAAAAACTTAAAGAAAAAAAATATATATACCATGGCTTGAGTCAGGCGTACCTTAGTCCTCAACCTGACATCTTTGCTCTTGAACACTTTATAAAGAGATGTTGTGTGGCATATCTGCTTAATGCAATATGTTATTTGATTTCTTGATTGCTATTTCCATGAGTGTTGATGGTTGATCAAAGCAAAATGAAGTTTTTGGTAACTTCAATCTTTTCTCTATCTTGATGTTATTTACTGGTCCAGATGTGAAGATTTTTGTTTTCTATACATAGAGGTGCAACCCACAGTGTGGTCTTTTTTTATCAGTAAGTATTTTAAGTTTTCTTCACTTTCAGCAAGGAAGGTTGAAACATCTGCATATCGCAGGTTGTTAATGAGTCTTCCTCTAATCTTGATGCCATATTCTTCTTCATATAATCCAGCTTCTTGGACGATTTGCTCAGCAAACATTTCTATCCTCAAAGGGAGAGATGAGGAATTCCATTAGGTTCTTTGATTTTTTTAGGATGTTTAGGAGGATGTATGGGATAGTAGAGACCCAACATGGATGCCATGTGGGAGGCTGACAGTTCAGCCAAGGGCACTTGCATCAAAGACCATGGTGGCTCCCAACTCACATCCAAAGTCTTGCTGTGCTCCAGGAACCTACAGGGAGGGGCAGGCAGTGGGCTGGGCAGCCGAGTCAGTCCCATGTCCCCCGGACACCTGACTGAAGTGGTGCTCAACTCTGTAAAACAAGCAGAGCAGGGCCCTCACTGCTGGAGGAAGGTTTAGATCTTGCTCGCATTCTGCCCCAACATGATCCATCGCTTTAATCACCAGTTACCAAAATTCATTGTCTCAGACACCAACACAGGGAGCCCCAGAGATGTTCTCTGGCTGGGCGAAGAGTCCTGTCCTGGAGTTCAGAAGAAAGGCCTGGTGATATCTGCTTCCAAAAGATCATAGCCATGAATCCTACGGAGCACAGTTCTACTCTAACACACAGGAGTCAGTCAACTGGACAGCAACTGGCTTGGTGATTGGTTGTCTCCACCCACCTCCACACAACCTGCCCTTCTGGAAACTAGAGCGCCCTTCTTGGATTTCTCTCCAACACTTGCCTGTATAGCTGATCACTCCCCTTCCCAACATCACTGTGGGTCCAGCTACAGGCCCATAGTCCCTGACTGTTTCCCCCAGGGCTGAGCCACCTCAGAAATCAGAGAACAAGCTCTGATTTCCTTATCTTTGCTCAAGCATCCCTGTTTCCTCTGGCTTTTCATCATTTGGAAAGAGCCTGCTGTTCGCGGCAGTCCTCTCTTAAATGTGTCGATACCTTGTTATAAATCTTCCATGCCACTGCGTCCCAGGAGACCTCCTCAGGTCACACCCTCATTAGAGAGACAGTGAGCTGAGGTGGCCCTCAGTTGCCACACCAGGGCTGGGAGCCCCTCACAGAGCTTAGTTCAGAATTTGAGCTCACTAAATACACAGAGCTGTGTGCAAAACGCATTCTAGAATGCTTACGGCGGCACCATATATGCAACCCCCAACTGGAACCAACGTAGTGCCCATCAACAGTACCAACCAACAACCAACAGCTACTGTTGAGTCAGCCCTGACTCATGACCCCGCGTGTGTCAGAGTCGTGCTGTACTCCCTACGGTTTTCAATAGCTGATGTTTCAAAAGTGGATTGCCGAGTTGTCTCTTGGTAAACTCAAAACCCCAACTTCTCAGTTAGCAGCTGAGTGTGTTCACCATTTCTACCACCATTTCATTCACCATATAAATGAAAGCATATTTTCTTTACACAGTGGAATCAAATACAGCTACGCACAACACAGATGAACCTCACAAACATAATACTGAGTCAAAGAAGCCAGCCACAAAGGAATGTTTACTGTTGCATTTTCTTGAAGTTCCCAAACAGATGAATGAATGAATGTTGCATGCTGGGTGGTATTGATGGCAGCAGTGACTGGAAGGGGGTGTGGACGGGAGGGTCCCTGGGGGCTAGCCATGCTCTCTCTCCCATTCTGGGGCTGGTTACACAAGTGTGCTTAGGTGAAAATGCATCAAGATGTACACTTTCGATGTGGGTACTTTTGTATGTACAGTCAAACCCCAAACCCACAGCTGTGGAGTGGATTCAGATGTAGAACGACCCCATAGGATAGGTAGAACAGCTCCATAGGTTTCTAAGCTTGCAAACCTTTCCAGAGTCCTGGTGTGGCACTGTAGGATCAGCACTGGAATGCTAACTACAAGGTCGGCGGTTCAAACCCACCAGCCACTCCTTGGAAACCCTAAAGAGGGTCACTATGAGTAGGAACCAACTCAACGGCACTTAACAACAACAAACCTTCATGGAAGCCGAATGCCACGTTTTCTCCTGCAGAGGGACTGGCAGATTCAAACCACTGATGTAGAGTTGAGAGATTTAACCACAGTACCCTAGGGCTCAGTTTGCAATGTGTCCCATTTGTAAAATTGATACACCGGGGACAAAAATGGCACCAACCTCTCAGTATTGTTACTCCAAGAATGAAATAAATTGAACCATGTAAAGGGCTCAGTAAAGAACTTGAACAGAGTTGTTGCTGTTGTTAGGTACCACCAAGTCAGTACCGACTCTTAACGACCCTATGCACAACAAAACGAAACAATGCCAGGTCCTGGGCTAACCTCACAATTGTTGCCACGTTTGAGCCATCAAATTGATGTTGCCATTTTGCCAATCCATCTCGCTAGTGGGTCTTCTTCTTTTTCTCTGCTCCTCCACCCTACCAAACATGATATCCTTCTCCAGAGATTTGTCCCTCCTAATAATATGTCCCAAGTATGACAGCTGAAGTTTGGCCATCCTGGCCTCCAAGGAGCATCTGGCTACACTTCTTCCAACACAGATCTGTTGGTTCTTTTGGCAGCCCATGGCACTTTTAGTATTCTCCTCCAACATCATAACTCAAATGCATCAGTTTTTCTATGGTCTTCCTTATTCACTGTCCAGCTTTCGCATCCATATGAGGTTATTGAAAATACCATGGCTTGGGTCAGGCTCACCTTAGTCCTCAAGCTGACATCTTTGCTCTTCAACACTTTAAAAAGTTCCTGTGCAGCAGATTTGCCCAATGCAATGTTGTTTGATCTCCTGACTGCTGCTTCCATGAGCATTGATAGTTGATCCAAGAAGAATGAAGTCCTTGGCAACTTCAATCTTTTCTTCATTGATAAGAATGTTGTTTATTGGTCCAGTGGTGAGGATTTTTGTTTTCTTTACATTGAGATGCAATCCATACTGAAGGCTGTGCTCTTTGATCTTTATCAGTAAATATTTTAAGTCCTCTTCACTTTCAGCAAGCAAGGTTGTACATCTGCATATCACAGGTTGTTAATGAGTGTTCCTCTAATCCTGATGCCACGTTTTTCTTCATAGAACCCAGCTTCTCAAATTATCTGCTCAGCATACAGGTTGGGTAAGTATGGTGAAAGAATACAACCCTGTCACACACCTTTCTTTTCATTTTAAACCATTCAGTGTTCCCATGTTCTGTTCAAACAGCTGTCTTTTGATCCAGGTACAGATTCTTCATGAGCACAATTAAGATGTTCTGGAATACTCATACTGTACAATGTTGTCCATAGTTTGTCATGATCCACACAATTGAAAGCCTTTGAAGAGAGTAAGGGATCAATATTCATTTTAAAAAACGCTATTGACTAGAACTGTTCCATAGGGTGTCTTAAACTGTCATTGTTACGGAAGCAGACTGAGACAACTGTCTCCCTCAGAGTAGATGGTGTGTTTGAATCACCGACCTTTTGGTTAACAGGTGAGTGCTTAACCACGATTTCACGAGGACATTCCTTCAACAACTTGTTGTTGTTAAGTGCCGTGGAGTTGGTTCTGACTCATAGCGACCCTGTACAGGGTTTCCAAGGCTGTAAATCTTTACGGGAGCAGAACGCCTCATCTTTCTCCTGCGGAACAGCTGGTAGGTTCGAACTGCTGACCTTGCAGTTCACAGCCCGATTTGTAACCACTACGCTACCAGAACTCCTTCAACGTCTCTCAGTTATTATTATTTCCTCTCTGTCTTTTTCCCTGTGACCTTCAGTGGGACAGAACAAATCCTAAAATTCCTGAGAAACGAAGAACACACCCCCTTTCTGGAGCAAGAGTAAATTTACCCAGATAATCCTTTAAGATCTCCCAAATCTGGTGATCCTTCTACAATCCTAATACTTCTGAGCTGTGTGACTTTATGCTGGCTATTTAAGTTTTCCGTAATTTTGTCTCCTCATCTGTAAAATGGGGTAATAGTAGCATCTTTTGCAGGGTTCTTATGAGGAACCACTGAAACATTAATATATATAAAAGCTCAGAATAGCACCTGACTCAAAGAGCCATATAAGGGTTTGCTAATATTCTAATTCTAATGTCTATGACCAAGAGACAGTTGCTGGAACAGAACAAAGAGATACTTGTTGTTGTTGTTGTCAGGTGCCATCGAGTCGGAACCGACTCCTAGCGACCCCATGCACAGCAGAACGAAACAATGTCCGATCCAGGGCCAACCTCACTACCGCTGCCACACTTGAGTCCATCAATGATGCCACCTGGCCAATCCATCTCGTT
>NW_006408594.1:11931129-11934291 GCF_000296735.1 Chrysochloris asiatica
TATGAAGAATGTGGCAGCAAGATTACAGAAAGACCCACTAACAACTTATGATATTCAGATGACAACCTTGCTTGCTGAAAGCAAAGAGGACTAGAATACTTATTGATGAAGGTCAAAGCCCACAGCCTTCCTACACCTCAATGTAAAGAAAACAAAAATCCTCACCACTGGACCAATAAATGACATCATGATAAAGGGAGAAAAGACTGAAGTTGTCAAAGATTTATTTTTGCTTGGATCCACTATTAACACTCATGGAAGTAGCAGTTAAGCAATCAAAGAACGTATTGTATTAGGCAAATCTGCTGCATAAGACCTCTTTAAAGTGTTCAAGAGCAAAGATCTCAATTTGAGGACTATGGTGCTCCTGACCCAATCCATGATATTTTCAATAACCTTATATGCATGCAAAAGTTAGTGAATAAAGAAGACTATAGAAGAAGTGATGCACTTGAGTTACGGTGTTGGAGACTATTAAGAATACTAAAAACTGCCAGAAGAAGAAACAAGTTTGTCCTGAAAGAAGTACAGTCAGAATGTTTCTTAGAAGCGAGGCTGGTGAGACGGTGTCTATCTTACTTTGGAAGTGCTGTCAGGAGAGATCAGTCCCTGGAGAAAGGCAACATAGTTAGCAAAGCATAGGGCCAGCTAACAAGAGTAAGACTCTCAATGAGATGGACTGACACGGAGGCCGCAACAATGGGCTCAAATAGAACAATCGTGAGGTTGGTGAAAGACCGGGACAGGCTTTGTTCTGGTGTGCCTAGGGTCACTATGAGTCAGAACTGACTCCATGACACCTAACTAGCGCCTGAGTCAAGTCAAAGCATCAGATAAGAGTTCGCTACTATTATAATGTGGAGTCCTGGTGTGGTGCTGTGGGCTAATGTGCCAGACTGCAAAGTCATTTGAACTGCAAGGTCGGTGGTTCAAGCTCACCAGCTGCTCCTTGGAAACCCTACGCAGGATTGCTATGGATCAGTATCGACTCAACAGCACTTCACAACAACAACTATTAAAATTTACTCAGCAAACATCTAGCAGTACCCACTGTGTACTTAGAACCAACGCCCCCCCCCCACACACACAACACACACATTAGCTTTTCAATAATTTATTGTATGCTCAATGCCTCCTTCATACCTGGCAGGCAAGGTGCTCCACATTTAATCTCTCCTGTGTCCCTCCAACAGCTGTGCTAAGATGCTGAGGCCACAGCTGGGAAAACGACGCCCGCATCCTGCCTGCCTCCCCCATTCCCGCCCCATTAGCCCATGATGCATTTCATCCACGTGGCCAGTGAGGTGTCAGGTGGCCCCAGCCTTCCAGATGGCTGGGGATTTCTCCCCTGAGTCTCTTTTCTGGGGGAGAGCTCCCCTTCTCCAGCCACCATCTCACACCACGAGTCAGCTTCTCTCAGTGGAGGCCCAATCAGGCAGAACCAGGCACTGGGAGAGGTGCCACCAAGCTGCGGATGGTTAATCTTGAGTTTAATTAGCAGAGGTGTTCAGTGATGAAGCCCAGGGGGATGACCCCACAGATGGCAGCCTGTTTGGCTCCAAGTGATTCATTGGTGTGGGGGCTTCCAGTTCTAGGAAGCAGCGTGTCCGCTTCTCACACCTGCTGCTCTGACCCCTCAGAGCCGTGGTGGGGTGGGAGGCTTGGCTGCCCAGTCCTACTTGGGACCTCCTTACCAGCTGCCTAAGGCTCATTGAGTTAGATGTTGGTGTGGAGTAAAGTGGGAGCTCAGCTTTTCCTGGAAACCCACTATCCTAACTCAATTCCTTGGGAGAAAGGCACCAAGAATTTTTTTGGTACTTGAAATGAATATCAAACCCAGTACCACTGAGGCAATTCCAACTAGGGTGACGCCATGTGTGTCAGAGTAGAATTGTTCCTGAGGGCTTTCTTGGCTATAATCTATGAAAGCAGTTCATGAATAATAGATTGAATTGTACTCCTCCCCCACTACACACACACAAAAGTTACTGTTGTTAAGTGCCTTTGAAACAGTTTTGACTCATAGCAACCCTGCATGGGATTTCCGAGGAGTGACTGGTAGGTTTGCACCACCAACCTTGAGGTTAGCAGTCCAATGTTTATCTAACAGCGCCACACTAGGACCCCAAAAGATACAGTTAGTATTGTTAAGTGCTTTTGAAACAGTTTTGACTCATAGCGACCCTGTATAGGCTTGAATCATCGACCTTTCCACTCAAACTGACCTTATGGTCCAGTGCTTATCCTACAGCACCATACCAGGACTCCAAAATAAATAGTGTGTAGTTGTTGTTAAGTGCCATCAAGTCAGTTCTGACTGGTGGCAACCCTGTATAAGGTTTCCGAGGAGCGGCTGGGAAGCCTGAACTGCCAACCTTGTGGTTCTAACTGACCTTTCAGTCCAGTGTATTAACCCACAGCGCTGCACCTGGGCTCCTAAGAATACAGCAGTCTCCAAAAGGGTGTTTCATGTTCTGGTGGGACCAAGGGGGATGGACAAGAGTTCATCATGCTACTCAGAATGCAATGGAAAATGTACAAATTGTTTATTTCTGGAATGTTCCATTTTCAGTTACCTGTAGGATAAGCACTCAACCTCAAGGTTGGTTTGAACCACAAGGTCTGCAGCTCAAACTTACCAGCCATTCCTCAAAAACCCTATACAGGGTCGCTATGAGTCAGTGGTGGCGCTGGCGGTGGTGTGCCATGAAGTCAGTTCCGACTTAGCTCCATTCCATGCAGTCCCACCCAGAGCATGAATCATCCCTGTGTCCAGCAGCATATCCATGCTGTCTATGACAGTCACCCGCCAATCACTTAGTAGTTACCTCGGTTATCAGACCTTAGCATCACTAAGTAACCTTGGTCTATGGTTCCCAAATACAAGAATAGTGATGCTGCCAATGCAGATATACCAAAGGGAAGCTCAACAGTTCTTGACCTAATAAAGGAAGGAGAAGAACAAACAGATATATACTAAGTTTGCTCATACCATATACACGTAACTTTTATTATAGTATATTGTTATAGTTCCATTTTATTAGTAGTTATTGTTGGTATTCTCTTAGTGTGTCTAATTCATAAATTAAGCTTTATTATACATAAGTATGCAAAGGGAAAAAAAGACCCCACAATATATGATAGTGTTTGGTACTGTTCAGT
>NW_006408594.1:11935510-11936838 GCF_000296735.1 Chrysochloris asiatica
CTGCTGTCTAGAAGCAGCTTATCCTTGTAGCCTTGTCCACTGTGGGTTTTGGAGCTGCACTATTTGATTTCAGAGTCCTGGTGTGGCGCTGTGGGCTAGTGTGCTGGTCTGCAAAGTTGGTCTGAACCACAAAGTTGGTGGTTCCAGCTCACCAGCTGTTCCTTGGAAACTATACAGGGTCACTATGGGTCAGAACCAACTCGATGGCACTTAAGAACAAAAACTGCTTAATTTCAAGGTCACTGAGCACTGCTCCCTTCTCCAGCCTGCAGCCCCTTCAGCATGCTGTTTGCTCCTCTGGCCATCCACAACCTCCCATGCCCCTGGTGGTCCCTGCCAGGGCTGGAGCCCCTTTAAACTCTACACACCCTCAGAGGTGCTGGCTGACCAGATTGTAGCTCACCCTGGCTTATGGGGGAAGAAGCGCCTTCCTCTTGCTGGGATCATAGATATGAAAAATAAACACCCCAGCCGGCTGGCTCCAGCCCCACTCTTGCGAGGAAGAGCTGGGCCCTTACATTTTCCCTTTGTTGTTTGATTAATACAGTGTTAGCTCCCCCACCCCCAGCTTTCTGAGGGACCCGTTTAGCTCTTAATTCAGCTGACCTCAGCTTCTTCCGGAAGCTTTTTCTGTATTGCGTATGCTAAAACCTGGGGCGGAAAGCATGGACGTGTCTGAGCAAAGTTCAAGATCTTGCAAGACAAGCAATGAGAAAGAAGGTCTCTCTGGGCACCTCCTTTAGCTTCTTCCTGAAGGTGGGGATGTGGATCACATCTGGAGGGATTGGCTGGTGGCCACCTCTGAAGTCCTTGAAGCCAGCCCAGCTCTGCTCTTTGTTTTCTAGTGGGCAGCAGGTCGCAAAGGGCCCAGGAAAGGGAAAAGAGTGAGGAAAGAATTCTTCATCCTCAAAAGGATGGGGTGACTTTTGATGTAAAATAAAGCATTTTCTCCTGATCCTTCTCCTAATGCCCCATTTCTTTGATGGAGAAACCCAAGAAAAAAAATGAGTCTAACTTCAGGAAAACTTGAGCGGGTCTTGATGTGTGTGTGTACATGTTTGTGTGAGTCTGTATGTTTGTAAGTCTGTATGTTTGTGATTATGTGAGTGTGTTTGTATTTTCATGTGTGTGTTTGTATTTGTGTATTTACATTTATGTGTATATGTGACTGTGTGAATGTGTGTTTGTGAGCATGTGAGTGTGTGTGTTTGTATTTTTATGTGTGTGTTTATGCACGGTGTGTGTGTTCGTACTGTGAGTATATGTATTTATGTATGTGGCTGTGTGTGTTTGTTCTTGTGTATGTATGTATATTCGTGTGTATGTTT
>NW_006408594.1:11937153-11945041 GCF_000296735.1 Chrysochloris asiatica
GTGTTTGTGTGAATGTGTATTTTTATGTGTGAATGTGTTTGTATGTCTATATGTTTGTATGTGTGTGTATGAGGGTGTGTTTAAGCATTTATTTACATTTGTGTGTGTATGTGAGTATTTGTGTGTTAGTGTGTGTATGTCTGGAAGCTGGGGAGTAGCACACCATCCAGCATGTATCGAGTTAGTTTTAGCTTCTGTGTATAGTCAAAGTTGTTGTTGTTGTTGTTAAGTGCTGTCAAGTCGATTCTGACCCATAGTACCCCGTATAGGGTTTCCAGGGAGCAGCTGGTAAGCTTGAACCACTGACCTTGCAGTTCAAATGACTTTGCAGTCTGATGCATTAGCCCACAGCGCCACACCAGGACTCCGTGTATAGTCAATTGTTGTTTTTAAGTGCTGTAGAATCAGTTCCAACCCACTGTGACCCTGTATAGGATTTTCGAGGAGCAGCTGGAGCTTGAACCACCAACCTTGCAGTTCAAACTGACTTTGCAGTCTAGCCCCAGCGCATTAATGCGCAGCACCACACCAATTAATTGTTGTTGTTGTTAAGTGCCGTCCAGTAGTTTCCGACCCACAGCGACCCTGTATAGGGTTTCCGAGGAGCAGCAGATGAGCTTGAACTGCCGACCTTGCTGTTCAAACAGCTTTGCAGTCTGGCACATTAACCCACAACAACACAATAGGGAGGGTCAAAATTCAGTGAACAATTATTATGTTCCCCAGCTGACGCAGAGGATACAAAGATGACAAGACAGCTTTAGGCAGTCAGGAGCCCCTGGGTTATCCATAACACACCAGGCCAGCCTGGGCTTGCTGTGGTCCTTGCTCATCTTTGGAACTGCACACTCAGCAGCAGAACAACACAAGATCTGCTTTCCTTGGGACTCAGCTACGCTGAGGCCTGCCAGCCACACAGCTGGCTTCCCTGTTCCACCTGGCTGCTTACCACACCCAGCTCAAGACAGAGAGCTCTGCTGAGACGCAGACAGGCAAGGGTTTGAGATTTTGCTAGCTCATTCAACTAGTACGGACAGCTCCTTTTTATCGAGTGTTTCCTGCATGTTGTCTGATGCTGTTCTAAGTGCTTCACTTGAGTAAATCGATCTTAGCCCCCTCAATAACAAACAATACAGATACTTCTTTTTCCAAAGGTTCTGTGGCCAGATGTGCTTCAGAATTTTTTGGAATCTCAGAAAGGCACTATAGGGGGAGACTGTTGTTGTTAAGAGCCGTCAAGTCAGTTCTGACTTATAGTGACCCTGTATAGGGTTTCCAAGGAGCTGCTGGTGAGCTTGAACAGCCAACCTTGCGGTTCAAACCAACTTTGCAGTCCAGCACATTAACCCACAGTGCCACACCAGGATTCGGGGGGAGAATGTAGAGCACATGATATTTGCTGAGGGCTCGGGGTTCCCATCCTCTGCACCCACAGACAAGGTCCTATTGCTGTTGCTGGGTACCAGTTAGTAGCTTCTGTTGCATAGTGACCATATGACAGTGTGGAACTGCCACCATAGGGGTTTCTAGACTGTTACCTTTATAAGAGCAGATCACTAGGTCTTTTCTCTTGTGGTTACTGAGTGGATTCAAACTGTCAACCTTTCAGATAGCAGCCAAGCACTCAACCATCGTACTACCAGGGATCCTTGAATAGTTTCACATGTTGTTAAGTGCCGTGGAGTTGGTTCCAACTCATAATGACCCTGTGGAGGGTTTCTCAGGCTGGAAATCTTTGTAGGAGCAGAAAGCCTTATCTTTCTCCCACGGAGTGGCTCGAACTGCTGACCTTATGGTATCAAGACTAGCGTTTATCCTATAGAGCAAACACACTTCAAAAATCTCACTAGGAATGACAAAACTACAGACAACCTTCTATCCTTGTAGACCAGGTTTAGCTGCCAAACAAGTTTGTGCCAACTTTATGAAAATTGTGGTTTCCAGAGCTTTTTCAATTCTGGGTTTGCTGATAAGGGAGTGTGTGTGACACCCTACTTTGCAGAGAGAGGGTGGAACAGGAAGCGATGAAGCTGGTTAAGTGGTAGAAGCAGGCTTCACACCCAGGTGACTGTGTGGCTTCCTGTATGTATATGTGGGAACAACTTCTAATGAGTTACCCTCATAGAAGAAAGGGCCTGCAGGTCCTGCCCCCTGCACATCTTCCCAGACTTCCTGCCTTGCACCAACACCTGTTCTTACCCTAGAAGCCAGCCACAACCTTCTGAACATATCGGGAACTTGGCTTTTGCTAACACTGCTCCTATTGTCTTGAAGGCTCCAACTTTGTTCACTGTCCAGCCAACTCCTCCTATTCATCCTTCAAAAGCCACTCAAGTGTCCCTTCGCCGTGAGGCACATGGGGATCCCAATGGATGAAGAACAGATTGCTGTGCATTCTCCCTGGCCTCTCCCAGGGATGATGACACTGCCTGTTCTCTGGGGTCTGAACAAGGCTGGAGGTTCAGAGGTCTCCTGAAGTTGTCTGTAGAATCCAGGTGTGGGAGTCATATCCATGTTCACATACACAGTAACCAGCTCCTTTTGATGCCCAACAAGAATCCATTCCCTAAGTCTGGTGTGAAAATAGAAGTCTTTGGTGGGCATTTGTGATTGAGGTAAGTGGCACAGAGGAACATTTCAACTCATCTCAAACTGAATGCAGGTGGCCCTGGTCTTCGATGTCTATGGTCACACCTTTTGCAGGACAATTTCTCGGTCCCCCACCTTACAGCATCCCGGACCTCAAACCACCCCACTGGTCATCCCCTCTTCTCACATTTCTGTTCCTTCCCAGCCTCTTCCCATAGCATCAGGGAAAGCTCTTTCTATGCAAGAAGTAGGTAGAAGGCCCTCATGGGGTTGTTGGAGAGATTCAGCGAGTGTCTGTGAAGTACTCAGCATGTGTTGGTACAAAGCAGGAGCTTAACAGATAGTGTTTGTTATTGTGGCTACTGTTAGTGTCAATACTACATGAATTTGTGTCATAACAATTTTCTGTGGCTTAGGTACAGGCTTTAGAGTCTGAATGTATTAGTTCAAATCCTAGCTCCGTCGCTTATAAGCTGTGTGACTATGGGACAGTTCTTTAACCCTTCTGTGCCTCAGTTTTCTCATCCGTAAGATGGGGATAATGAAAGAACCTACCTCATAAGAAGTTTGTGAGGATGAAATGGACTCATAGGTGTAAAAAGCCTAACAGGGTGGCCAGGCACTGGACTGTTAACCACAAAGTCTGTGGTTCAAACCCACCAGTCATTCCTTGGAAACCCTGTAGAGATAGAGGGTTGCTATGAGACAGAACTGATTCGATGGCACTTAACAACATCATCAATACCCTCACCAACATCACCATCCTCATCCTCATCACCATCACTCCTATCATAATCGTTACCCCATCATCATCTCTGTCATCATTCCAAACTTCCTGTGAAGGCCATCACCATGCCAGATCCCCAGAAGCTCTCTACTTCTTGACCGATTAGCATATCCCCATCCCTTGATTCCCAGGGAACCATTTGCTTCTCCCAAAATGCTTGTGTCTCAACTCTCAGAAGCCCTTGTAAATTCAAGACAAATTATAGGTGGGTTGAAAAATGCAGCCAAGACAGTTCAATTCATGGAACGTTATGTTGTTGTTGTTGTGAATTGCCGAATCACTTCCGATTCACAACGACCCTGTATATGGTTTTCAAAGGAGCAGCTGATGAGTTTGAACCTTTGTGGTTCAAATCGACCTTGCTGTCCAATGCTTTATTTCACATAGACATTAATGATAATAAGATTTTAAATTCCCTTTCAATAAAAAATCAGTGTGAAGGTTATGAAGATTCCTAGGGCTTCTAGATTCCCATCTTAGCTCCAGGGCCCCCCAAAAGTGAGGGGAAGGAGGAGAAGGTTATGAAGATTCCTAGGGCTTCTATATTCCCATCTTAGCTCCAGGGCCCCCCAAAAGTGAGGGGAAGGAGGAAGGGTTCCAGAGTATTCCCTCCAGCCTACCGTCCTCTCCTAGGATGCTCTCATACAGGCCCTAACCACAAAGCAGAATCCATCAAACCTCTCCAGAGATGCTCCACCTCTGCTGGCTCTCCTTATTAGCTCATTAGCATATTTTAATGCCAGCTGTCTCTGGAATCAAGCCAGGAGGGGCACACGTGATGACACCCAGCTGTGAGCACATACCTGCAGCTGCAGAGAGGCTGAATGGCCACCTCCAGAGACTTCAGAACTCACAGGGGATCTCTGTGGTTGGGGTGTCTGACTCCGGGCTCCTCTGTGTCCACTACCTCCCTCAACTCTCCCACGCTCACAATTATCTTTTTAAAAAAGATTTTTCTTAGAGAAGACCTAGAACAGAAGTCCTAAGGAGGAATCTGATTTACTCAGAAAACTCAAAGGTCAAGGATTTAAAACACAAGGGAGGACCCTGGAATCTACTGCCTGAAAATAACCTTTGATCCTTGAGTAGAAACTCTCCCATGAAACTATCTTTATATTAAACAACAATTTAGCTCAATGAGGAGTTGAACACTGCACTCCATTGATGAGTTGCCTGCATGGGATTGGAATGATCACAGTAACTGAGAAGCACAGGTAAGAAATTGATGGGACAGAGAGTGATACAATAGGGGAGAGAGAGGTAGTAAGAAAAGTTAGCCCTAGACTGTATGCCCCACATCTGTCAGCTTGTCATACTGCCATACTAGAAACTAAGTCACTGCTGTTTTGTATCCCTGCAGGATTACATAGTGCACAGGTTTCAGTGGAGCATCTAGAGTAAGAACAGACTAGGAAGAAGGAGTGGGCAGTCCACTTCTGAGGGATTAGCACCTGAAAATATTATGAAGAGCAGAAAAATATTGTCTGATCCAGTGCTGGAGGATGAACTCCTCAGATTGGAAGGCACTCCATGTACAACTGAGGAAGAACGGCATCCATAAAGAAGAGTTGACCTTAATGACATGGATGGAGCAAAGCTTTCAGGTCCTTCATTTGCTGACAAGGCACAACTCAAAAGGAGGAGAAGCAGCTATATAATCAGAACATGGAATGTACAAAGTATGAATCCAGGAAAATTGAAAGTGGTCAAAAATGAAACGGAACACATAAAGACTGATATCCTAGGTGTTGTTGTTGTTAAGTGCGCTGAGTCAGTTCCGATTCAAAATGACCTTATGCACAACAGAATGAAACACTGCCTGGTCCTGCCTCATCCTCACAAGTGTTGCTATGCTTGAGGCCTTTGCTGTTGCTACTGTACCAATCCATCTCATTAGCGGTCTTCCTGTTTTTAGTTGACCCTCCACTTTACCAAGCATGATGCCCTTCTCCCAGAACTCTTCCCTCCTGAAAGTATGAGAGATCAAGTCTGGCCATCCTGGCTTCTAAGAAGCATTCTGGCTGCACTTCTTCCAACACAGATTTGTTTGTTCTTCTGGCAGTCCATGGTACTTTCAATAATCTTCCCCAACACCATCACTCAAATGTATCACTTCTTCTATGGTCTTCCTTATTCATTGCCCAATTTTCATATGCATATGAAGCTATCGAAAAATACCATGACTTGGGTCAGGAGCAGCTTAGTCTTCAAACTGACATCCTTGCTCTTGAACACGTTAAAGAGCCTACTACAATATATCGTTTGAGTTCTTGACTGCTGCTTCCATGAGTGTTGATGGTGGCTCCAAGCAAAATGAAGTCTTTTACAACTTCAATCTTGTCTCCATTTATCACAATATTATTTATTGGTCCAGTGATGAGGATTTTTGTTTTCTTTACATGAAGATACAATCCATACTGAAGGCCGTAGTCTTTGATCTACATCAGTAAGTATTTTAAGTTAGTTTCACTTTCAGCAAGCAAGGTTGTACCATCTGAACAGTGCTTGGCACACAGTAAGGGATCAGTACACACTAGTTCTCATCTCATCCCACCCATGAGACAGGGGGACATTGTTGTGGTTGTTAAGTGCCATTGAGTTGGTTCTGACTCATAGTGAGTGACCCTGTCTGTATAGGGTTTCCAAGGAGTGGCTGGTGAGCTTGAACTGCTGAACCAGTGATTCAAAGCAACCTTGCAGTTCAGTACATTAACCCATAGTGGATTAGACAGGGCATAACATAACCTCAGCAGTATTGTGAGGAAAGAAGGAGGAAGAGAATGAAGGCAGTAGCAGTTAATAGCTATCAAATACTTGCATCCAACCTTATGTAAAGCACTTTAAATGTGCCAGTAACCAGTTGCTGGGGAATCCATTTCAATTCATGGTGACCCTATGGATTTCAGAGTAGAATTTCATGCCATAGGATTTTCAATGGCTCTGATCTTTTGGAATTTGATCATCAGGCCTGGGAGGATTTGAACTGCCAAACTTTTAGTTAGCTGAGTGCATAACCATTTGTGCCAGCCAAGGACTCGTGTTTTAATTGCATTTTCACCATTGAATCTTCACAATTTTAGACAGGAAAAACTGAGGCTCAGCAAGATGATGGAAGCTCCCTAAAGCCCCACAGCTACTCAGGAGGGTCTTAAAAACCATTTCTTTCTGTTGTCAAAGGTTTTGTTCTTATTGCATTAACTTGCTGACTGCCCTTCAAGCTGTGGACACTCATTCTCCTTGGCTGAGAAGAAAGGTATAGAATAGCAGAAGAGGTACTGAGGATGGAGAAAGTGGCACTTCCAGGGTCACAAGGGATGCCGCTGGTTTCATTGCACCGAGGAGGGCTGGCTGTGTTATCACTGTCTACCCAGGAGAGCTCTGTTCCTGGCCTGGAAGCTGGGACAACACTGAGTCCTTTCTGATCTAACACGATTGAACACTATGAATCTCTACCCAGAGATCCTATCCATTAGTTGATTAAAAGACATAGATCAACTTTCCTGGTACCCGCCACCCGCCAGTGCCATTATGAATAAGAAGTGTTAGGAAATCTTTCGGTGTAACCTATGTCTTTGAAATTGCCAGAGTGACAGTTAATAAAACTTGGAAGTCTATCTTCCAGTCAGCTAGCTCTGCTGCCAGATAGTAAAAATTTGGAATTGCCTTTGAAGCCACTTGTATTTAAATAAAGTATAAGTACAATATATCAAAGTCCCACACCGTCAGATTGAAAAACAACCGCTACCATCAAAGAACAAGCTTGTTCTAAGCCATCACAGGCCACTGTGAACAATGCTAAGGGCTGCCCATGACTGCCTAGAGGCAGGGTACCACTGTCACTGCCACGTGCAGTATCACTAGCGACAAACTGGCGAAGTTCAAAAACAAGGTCATTCGGGAACAAGGGCTGGCTTTGTAATAACAAGAGGGTCAGATGCCCCTGACCCATATTTCTTGGTAGGGTCATCTTGGGCAAATTCAATAACCTCTGTGTGCTTCAGTTTCATCCATAGAATGAGAGTGGCAATTAGTAAGAATTTCAAGGGCTGTTGGCAGGATCCAGTGGAAAAGACTTAGTCCTATGCCTAACATATAATAGTCCTGATTCATTTACAATGCTATCATTTATGGAGTATTTTGTCTTTCATTTGTCATGCTCTCTCGGGTGACTCTGATAGATTCTGTAACTCTGTTTGGCCCGGACACAGACCAAGGTCAACTCTCTTCTTCCTAAAGTGCTACTGTTACCATGTGCATAAACCTGGGCTGTTGGCTACAGGACAAGAGTCCATGGAGAAGGCCAGAACAAATGGCCAGTTTATAGCCTATAGTGTTTGCCGCCTTTGTTGTTGTTAGGTGACATCGAGTTGGTCCCGACTCATAGCAACCCTATGTATAACAGAATGAAACACTGCCTGATCCTGGGCCAACCTCACTATTGTTGCCACGCTTGAGCCCATTGATGCTGCCACTTTGCCAATACATCTCACTGGGGGTCTTCCTCTTTTTCTC
>NW_006408594.1:11946041-11958747 GCF_000296735.1 Chrysochloris asiatica
GAACCCAGCTTGAACCTCTGGAAGTTCTCTGTCAATGTATGATTGTAGCCGTTTCTGTATTACCGTTAGTAAAACTTTACTTGCTTGGGATATCAAAGAGATTGTCCGATGATTTCCACATTCTGTTGGGTTACCTTTCTTTGGAATGGGCACAAATATGGATCTCTTCCAATCAGTCGACCAGAGAGTTGTCTTCCAAATTTCTTGGCAGAGATGAGTGAGTACCTCCAATGCCGCCTCACTTTCTTGAAAGATTTCAAATTTTATTCCATCAATTCCTAGTGCCTTGTTCTTTGCCAATTCCTTCAACGCACCTTGGACTTTTTCCTTCAGTATCATTGGCTCTTGATCATATGCTACCTCTTGAAACAGTTGAACATCAACCACTTACAACACATTACAACAATAACAACAACATATAAGGTGCTTAGGCCAGTGCTGGTATTAAGTTAGAGTCAATACCCGTTAGCTATTATTATCGTATTGTTATTATGCTCCAATATGTTGATACTTACGGAGTCTTACTCAATAGGAACAAATGGGAGTTAAGCAGAGAGGCCTAGGCAAAGCATGGAGGTAGGAAAGAGCAGATATCTTCACTGAAGTCTGGGAGGCGTGCTGGGTGTGTAGGTGAGGCTGGGGAAGGAGGATGGATCAGGCCCTGAAGACCTTGTAGGCCATGCTACGGGGGCCAGACTTTACCGTGGGGTCAGTCTTCAGGACTGAAGTCTCTGAGGAATTTTAAGTGGGCCATGACATTTGTGATAGGGCACTGTGGTAGTGGGAAGCGTTACAGGAGGCGAGGTGGATGGAAGTCATTATTGGTGAACTCCAGGAGCATGTCTGTCCATGACATGCAGCCCTTTTGAGGGTGGGAGACGGCACAGGATCTGGGGAGGGTGATGGTGCCTGGGAATACCCAGTCTTCAACAGTCTCTCTAAACAGGCTCACCTTTGGAGTTATAGCCAAAAAATAAATGAGGTTTCCACCTGGTGGTTTGCAAAGAAGAAAGCAGAAGAAGCTATCAAATCCAACCAATCTCATCGCAGATGAAGTCATGAGCAAGAGGGGATGGAAAATTCATCCTCCCTGGGACCATGTATTTCTCTCTTTCACACCCATGAAAGCAAAACATACTGTACACAGTAGTTGCATACTGTCACCATGGCAGCTGCTCTATAGAACCCCTTGGCCCTCGCAAGGACGCCATTTCTAATGTTGAATTCCTTGACGTGAGAATATTTAGAATTACTTCACATGTGCTTTCCAAAAAAAATTATACATATGGGATCTTGATCCAGAAAGGGAATGAGAGTTTCCTCCCACCTTTGTCTGGGAGGAAAGAAAATGGTAGAAACCAAAGGGAGAAAAAATCAATAAGGAAAAGAGCAGAGATTCCCAGGAAATGCCTCAAATTGTTACCCAGAATTCCAGCAACCACACACGGATCATTTGGACACCAACAATTTACCACTGAGGGAAGAAGAACATGAATGTATACTGAGCTTCTATGTGGACCAAGAAGTCCTAGGTGGTACAAACAGCTAAGAGCTCAACTACTAATTCAAAGGTGGGTGGGTTAAACCCACCCAGAAGAACCTCAAAAGAAAGGCCTGGTAATCTACTTCTGAAAGGGAACAGCCATGAAAACCCAATGGGGTGTAGCACTAACCACTCTGCACTGGTACAGGGTCAAAATTATCATCTCAGTTAAACCGCGTATCTTTCTTCAAAAGTGGGTTTCTCATTATAAAAACAGAGACCTGGAAAATGAAGTGCCCAGACAGTAAATTATTGCTGAAGCCCTGACTGGCACCACTTGGGGTGATTCCAAAGGAGCTGAGGGCAGGATCCCTCATACAGAAGCTCCGAGCCTCCTGGGGCTGGGAGGGAGGATTTAGGTAGTGAAAGAAGTGGACAAACATTTCCTTGCAGCCCATACGATTCTACATTCCGGGATGTCCACTTCACATGTGTCCCGAGTACCATGTGGGGATGTGATACTGTCGTGGCCACTTCAGATTATGGCCATTCTGCTTCATGGGAGTGTGCCTGACCTGTCCAGGTTTTGGGGAAAACAGACCCAAAACAGTACCAAGAGAAACCCAATTGTACGCAGTCTCCCTGGCTTCCTGTAGACTAGTTCCCTGAGTCTGAAAGCTCTGTGGGCTAGCTCACTCCCATACCCACAATTTTACAGCTGAATCACATGATTGGCAAGTGGCAGAACAAGACAAGCTACAGGTCAGCTGGCTCCAACCAAGGCCCCCTTTTATGCTTCCTCCGCCTCTTCCACCACTGCCAGTGTGTTACATTGTGATGGATATTCCATGGTGGACAGATTTCAGTGGCACTTCCTGACTAAGACAGCAAGAAAGGCCTGATGATCTAGCTCTGAAAACTAGCTAATAGAACGCCAATGGATCACAACAGAATAGTGTCCATTATAGTGTTGGAAGAGGGGTCCCCTAGGCAGGAAGGCACAACAAAGACACAGTGGTGGCAACAGTGGATTCGAGTACACCAACAATCTTGACAATAATACAGAGCTGACAAGGTCTGTTCTATTGCACAAGAGGGTCGCCAAGAGTCACAGCTACCTTGATGGCAACTAATAACAGCATGTCTCTTTCTTTTCAGTAGGGGGCTCTGGCTTCGGTGAGTCTGTCCCATGGTTTTCCAGCCATTGCTGGGGTTCATTCATTCATTTGCTCAGGAAATAATCAGTGAGAACCAATTCTGTGGTCCCGAAGTCCTCACTCAGATTCTCCTCCTGGGGGCTGACTGCTTCGCAGGCTTTGCCTTGGACTTGGTTTGGACTTTTGCTTTACATTTACATGATTTTGTTCCTGTCTCTTTCATTTCCTTGGAAGTTGGGTCTCTGTTCTTTCTGGGTGCCAGGCTTGTGGCAGGAGCTTCCTACAATGGCAGGAAGCTGTGTTAGAACGCAGACCCTGGATGTCGCCCCCTGGAGGCAGAGCATGGAATTAGGGGTCAAAGACAAGTGCCCTCCACCAAACTCTTGGTGTGGGACAGTTTCTACTCATGGTGTCCCCTCCAGAATGACACACATTAATTCACTTATTCCACCCTGAGATGCCTAAAGTAAGGACATGATCCCCATTTTGCAGGTGAATGAATGGAAGCAGAAATTGTGCAGGCCATACACTTTCTCTCAGTGATGGAGTTGGGTTTGTAAGATGGATTTCCAGCTCAGGTTAGACTGATTCCTGCTTCCCTCTAGAGAAAATGGGGATTACAGAGCTGACGTTCATAGGGTGGCTCGGAAGTTCATTTAAGGTAATTGTGAAAATTCCTTTAGCCCACTGTCTGGCCCATGTGACAATTTAAAAATCCCATTGCCATAGAGGACATTCCGATTCATAACGATCCTATAAAACAGAGTGAGACTGCCCTACAGGCTTCCAAGGCTGTAGTCTTTATGGAGATGTAGATCTTGGAAACCCTATACAGGGTTGCTATGAGGTGGAACTGACTCAATGGTACTGAATAACAGAAGTGATCTTTACGGAAGCAGACTGCCCATCATTCTCCTGAAGGAAAATGCCTGGTGGGTTCAAACCACCTACCTTTCAGTTAGTAGCCCAGTGCTTCATTACTGTGCCACCAGTATTCCTTTTGGCCCATGTAAAACTCAAAACCAAACCGACTACCATCAAGTTGGTTCCACCTCATAGCAATGCTGTTTGTTGTTGTTGTTGTTAGGTGCCATTGAGTCAGTACCGACTCATAGCGACCTTATGCACAGCAGAATAAAACGCTGCCCAATCCTGGGCTAGCCTCACTACTGCTGTCACACTTGAGTCCATCGATGATGCCACTTGACCAATCCATCTTGCTGGGGGTCTTCCTCTTTTTCTCTGACCCTCCACCTTACGAAACATGATATCCTTTTCTAGCGACTGGTCCCTCCTGACAATATGTCTGAAGTAGGAGAGACAAAGCCCGGCCATCTTGGCCTCCAAGGAACATCTGACTGCACTTCTTCCAAAATGGATCTACTGGTTCTTTTGGCAGCACATGGCACTTTCAATATTCTCCTCCAACACCGTAAGTCAAAAGCATCAATTCTTCTATGATCTTCCTTATTCACTGTCAGCTTTCACATGCATATGAGGTTATTGAAAATACCATGGCTTGGGTCAGGTGCACCTTAGTCCTCAAGCTGACATCTTTGCTCTTCAACAGTTGAAAAAGGTCTTGTGCAGCAGATTTGCCTAATGCAATACGTCCTGAGAATATTTAGAACAGTTTGATTTCTTGACGGCTGCTTCCGTGAGTGTTGATAGTTGATCCAAGAAGAATGAAGTCCTTGACAACTTCAATATTTTCTCTGTTGATAAGAATGTTGTTTATTGGTCCAGTGGTGAGGATTTTTGTTTTCTTTACATTGAGATGTAATCCATACAGAAGGCTGTGGTCTTTGATCTTCATCACTAAATGTTTTAAGTCCTCTTTACTTTCAGCAAGCAAGGCTATAGGGCAGAGTAAAATACTCCTTTGGGTTTCTGAAAGTGTAAATCTTTACTGGGCCAAACATCCTCATCTTTCTCATACAGTGAGTGTGACTGCTGGATTTGAATTGCCCACGTCACAGTTAGAAGTCCACCCCTATCCCATAGAGCCACTAGGATACCTCTGACCCATGTGGCTCTGTATTAATTTCCAGTTACAACAAAACACTACAACTGAGTAGCTTATAAAATCAGAAATGGATTGTTGTCATGATTCGGAAGGCTAGCAGTCCAAATTCAGAGTGCCGGCAGGGCCATGTTCTCTCTTAGAGAGCAGGGGTGAGGAACATCTGGATCATGGGCTGAATAAAGCCCACAAAATCATTTGGTCTGGCCCTGCCTAACCAACTGCAGTTCCAGCCATCACATTGTTGTTGTTAAGTGCCGTCGAGTTGATTCTGACCCACAGTGCCCTATATAGGGTTTCCGAGGAACAGCTGGTGAGTTTGAACCTAAACCGCTGACAGTGTAGTTCAAAAGGCTTTGCAGTCTGGCACATTAACCCACAGCACCACACCAGGACTCCAGCCATCACTAGGGGTGAGTTAATTAAATGCTTGACCAAATATGGTTGGTGGGTTATGTATCGTGGAGTCGGTTCTGACTCATAGAGACTCTGCATAGGGTTTCCGAGGCTATAAATCTTTATGGGAGCAGAAAGTCTCATCTTTCTCCCATGGACCAGAGCTTGTAGTTTCGACAGAACTCATCGATCAGCCCATGTTAATGGATTTGTTCCCACGAATTATATAGAGCCTGCCCCAGGTCTCCTCTGGGAAACAGGGACAGGGACAACCCCTTCATTAAAGCCACCTGCAAGTTAAAGGCGCAGTTTGGAAATTGCAGAAGCTAATACAATGCAGAGAAGCGATTTGAATTTCAAAGGTAGCAAAGCTGCTCAAAAGCACCTGTCTTAGTCCCCCATACTCTCTCCCACTGCCCCAACCACCGGCTGGGCAGGCAGGTGATGGAGACCTGGATTCTCAGGTAAGCACCAACATGTAAAGCCAGCCAGGGCTCAAGGTGGGAAGCAGAGGATCTCGATCTCAAAGTCGATCTAGTGGCCTCTAGCGGGTGGACTCTGCTTCAAGTTTTGTTGTGACACTGATTACATACCCGTAGTTCTGGTAGCATAGTGGTTATGAATCGGGCTGTTAATCTCAAGGTCAGCAGTTCGAAACTACCAGCTGTTCTGTGGGAGAAAGATGAGGTTTTCTGCTCCCATAAAGATTTACAGCCTTGGAAACCCTGTACAGGGTCAGTATGAGTCAGAACCAACTCCATGGCACATACAACAACAACAATGCAATATCATTCTTTCCACGTCCTCCTTGTGTTTCCCCACTTCCACTCCTCCTTCGTTCCCATCCCTTCCTGCCTTCTGAGCTTTTCTCCCAGGACAAATGCTGCCTTTTGGATCTCCTCGGGTTGACTGTTCGAAGGAATGCATACTTCCCTGATATTATCATTCACCTCTGGTAGCGTAGTGGTTACGAATCGGGCTGTGAACCGCAAGGTCAGCAGTTCGAAACTACCAGCTGTTCCGCGGGAGAAAGATGAGGCGTTCTGCTTCTGTAAAGATTTACAGCCTGGGAAACCCTATGCAGGGTCATTATGAGTCGGAACCGACTCCACGGCACTTAGCAACAACAACAACATCATTCACCTTACAAGCCTGTCTGCTGTTTGGTTGAAAGTTGAGCCGCCTTCCAAAGAATTAAAATACACTTTAGAAAACTCTGCCTTCTAAAAAATTATAAAGCTTCTAATTTGGAAGGTACTTTCCAATGCATTTGATCATTAAATTACGCCATGTGCAGAAATGATTATCTACATGTTTCAGACATGGACAGTGAGGGCCAGAGTGATGCTGTTGGCCACCAGGACAGCTGGCATCTAGGTCCAGGTCTTCAGAATTTGAATGCAGCTGGCTCCTGTCACCCCTGTCAATGGGACACTCTGTGTGACAGAAGGCATTTTTTTCTCTGGGATTAAGGAGTTAGTTGGAATCAGTGGTCACTCTGGTGTGGCACCATAGCATGAGCACTAGATCACAAGGTATGAACTCATCAGCTCCTCCTTGGAAACATTATACAGGGTCACTATGAGTCTGAACGGACTCAACAGCACTTAACAACAACCATGGTCACTCTGAGAAGAGACACAGAGGCTGCTAGACCTGGACTGAATCTCGGCTGTCCCCCAGGGTGGACCAGGGAGCTGCTTTATCCTCCTCAGGGTGACCTGGGGTTTGCCTCCCTAACCATGGGTCAAGAAAACCTAGCAAGGAAACTAGTCTGGTCTTTTGGGACTTCAGGTGGTTGCCTTCCCAACATGTGTGATCCGGGCAGATGAGATTTTCAGTGTCTAGAATATATAAAGGCTCGCTGGTGGTACAGTAGGTAACGAGTTCAGTTGCTAACCCAAATGTCAATGGTTCAATCCCAGCAGCCACTTCTCAGGAGAAAGATGTGATCGTCTGCGTCTGTAAAGGTGACTGCGTTGAAAAGCCCACAGGGCAGTTTTGCTTTGCCCTATGGGTTATTATGAGTCAGGATTGAATAGACATCAAAGGGTTTGCTTTTTGCTACTGTAGTTTTATAATTTATAAAAGGAGACCTAGTGACACAACGATTGAGCGCTCAGCTGCTAATGGAAAGTTGGCAGTTCAAATCCACCCAACAGCTCCATGGAAAAAAGGCCAGATAACCTATGCCCATAAAAATTACAGCCAAGAAAACTCCCCGCCCCCCACCATGGGGGAGAGTTACTCTGTCACATGAAGCCACTATGAACTGAAATGGACGTAATGTCCCCTAACAATGGAAACAACAACAAAGTAATTTATAAACCTGACCAAGTCTGTGTGGAGTTTTAGGTTCTCCTCAGACTCCAACCTACGCATCCCCCTATAAAACCCAACCCAAGGCTACTGCCGTCAAGTCGATTTTGACTCATAGCGACCCTCTAGGGCAGAATAGAACTGCCCCATAGCCTTTCTGACACTGCTGGTGAAGCTGGTGGTTTTGAACTGCCGACCTTGAGGTGAGCAGTCCAATACATAACCCACCATGCCACCAGGGTTCTTTGTTTCCTTCCTACAAGCCACCACAAAGTCCATCTTGCTATGTGGTGGAGTACCGGGCTTTCACAGGGAGGAGAAGGGCCAAGGGTAGGAGACACACTCCACCTGTTTGGAGCCCACGCTAGAATGCCCATACTCGGTTCACTGAGCTAATGGAGCTGCACCAGCTCACTCTGGATCTACCCCCACAGATTCTGACTTGAACAGTGAATGTTGGCCTTGCATCTTGGGTGTTGGTAGCTATAGTCAATCTGCAACACAACACTCATAGATAGGTCAAAGTCCTTCTAAGGATTTCCTCTCCAAGGTACCACCTACTCCAGTCTCCAACACGTCTCTAATCTCACTACATTCTCCCCATCCCTCCAATTTCCTGGCTGTTCTTCAAACACAGTTGGCACACCTCTCTTCAGGGCCTCCACACTTGCTCTTCTCTTAGCCTAGAATGCCCTTCTGCCGGGATTCCCACAGCTTCTCGCTCTCATGTCTGTGGTAGATGCTGTGTGTCTTACCATATCCCCCTTTAGAAATACAGGACAGACTCCTCCAGAGCTGGTGTGCTGCCCTGACAGACTTCCCTGTCAGTCTCCTTTGGGGCTTGCCTCAACTGAAGGGAGTCCTTCACCCAAGGTCATGATAGCTCCTGAAGTCCAGTGAGAGATGGATGGAGGGATAGAGAGGACTGGAGCTCTTACCTCAACTCATGGTAAGAACCCTCCTGCCTTCAGAGATCACTGAAGGACCCTAATACCTTCCTGCTTCCGTCCTTCCATCCCTCTCCTTCCCCAGGCATGTCCACAAAAGGTGCTTCCTAAGGAACCCAACCTATGACAAGATCTTCTCAGGGAGACCCTTCCTGGTGACTCTAATGAAACCAGTCACTCTGTTGTCCCAACAGTGCTACCTCCCTCCCCTTTCTTGCTTAATTTTCACAGAGCTGATCACCACCCACCATTTACTTGTTTATTTTCAGTCATTCACACTAGACTATAAATGTCACTAGAGTCAGGATTTTGTTTTGTTCGTGGTTGTGGCCTTTTCCACTGCAGAATAAGCCCATGAGGTTGGTGGTTCAAACCCACCAGCTGCTCCTCGGAAACCCTACACAGTGTCGCTGTGAGTCGGGACCCACTCAACGGCACTTACTACCATCAACAAAGTTAATAAATATTGTTGTTGCTATTATTAGGTTCTGACTCCATGCACAAATGAATGACACACTGCTCGGTGGTGCGCCATCCCCACTATCAAGTTTGGGCCCATTGTTGTAGTCACTAGGTCAATTCATCTCTCTGAGGACTGAGGGTACAGCAATGGACAAAACACAACAGGTGCTGACTAAACAGCTGCTGAATGAATGAATGAATGAATGAATGAATAAGAGAAAGTAACTGGCTTGTCCTTCCAGCCATCGGCTTCCTTAGTTGGCTCCTCTAACTACTAATTTTCCAATGGCTTCTTTCTCCTGGTGGGCCATTTGGAGCCATCCCGGTCCCTCAGTCATGTGTCTTCCATGAGGAGCTTTGTTGTTGCTGCTGCTGCCACAGCGTCAACCCCTGACAACATCAGGCACAACGGAACTGTCCAGTCCTGTACCATCCCCTGGACCAATTGTACTTCAAGCTATTGTCATCTATAGGGTTTTCAACGATTGATTTTCAGAAGTAAACCGCCAGGCCTTTCTTCCTACTCCACCTTTGTCTGGAAGCTCCACTGAAACCTTTTTAGCATCACAGCAACCACTGACAGATGGGTAATGGCTGTGCATGATGAGGATGGGGCGGGAACTGAACCAGGGTCTCCGGCAAGGAAGCTGAGAATGCTACCCCTGGACCACCACTGCCTCATGGGAGAAAACTACAACTCCCCCATTTCCCCTGATGATCTTCCCAAGGTGTTCCCTTTGCTCTTGGGGAACTTAAGTAAAGAATCCATGCCATTTACTGCTCTCAAATTCCTTCTGACCAAATGCATTCGGCACCCTTGTCAATTTCTCTTGGACGTATGACTGCCCAGGAACCGGAGCACGCAAGTCCAGGAGGGAAGATTTAGGATGGCAAGCAGGCCACGCCCCCCATCCCTCCCTGCTATTCAACAAACCCTCCAGGGTCTCCACCAAGCACAATAATCTAATAGGATCCGCATGCTCCGGAGTCCTGGTGTGGCGCTGCAGGATAATGTGCTGGACCACAAGGTCTGTTTGGATTGCAAGGTCGGTGGTTCAAGCTCACCAGCTGCTCCTCAGAAACCCTATACAGATTCGCTATGAATCGGAACCGACTCAACAGCACTCAACAACAACACAACAACAATGTGGCATGGTAGGACAAGCACTGGTGGTTCAAACCCACCAGCCGCTCCTCTGAAACCCTATACAGGGTCGCTATAAATCAAAACTGACTCGATGGCACTTAACAACAACAACAACAAACTTCTCAAACTCCCTTATCATTGATCCTGGAGCCTTTATTTGTTGTTGTTGTTAAGTGCCATCGAGTCAATTCTGACTCATAGTGACCCTATATAGGGTTTCCAAGGAGCAGCTGGTGAGATTGAACTGCCGACCTTACGGTTCAAACCAACCTTGTACTCCAGTGGTTATCCTACAGCACTACGTCAGGACTCTTTCATCAGTGAGAAGGAAAAGAAATAAAGCATAAATGAGGGAACACAAAAAAAAAATCCACAAGTAATTTTATTTCCTACAATTGTGGTGCCAGGTGAAGAAAAGGTAACAGATGTTAGGATGTTAGGCAAAATAAATCAAATCCAACAAGCCTCAAATCAACCTTCCATATTGAGCAGTACACAATTCACACACACACACACACACACACACACACACACACACACACACGTGTCTGTCTTTCAACAGGCAAACAAAGGAAATGAGATCTATAGTCTTCTCGACTTTTCAGACCCAAATTAGTTTACAGCCCAGAAGGAGAAAGATGATTAGTCTTAGCACCCTGTTAAATCTTAACAGGATCCCGATTGCTTTGAAAATTTCTTGCGTAGTTGGGAAAAAAACAAAACAAAAAAACAACCAGATTCCTTCTATTTATTCACTCATTCATCTGTCCATTGAGTTCCTGTTTCTTACCTAGTACTGGAAATGCAAAAACACAGCAGTTCCTCATTGTCCTCAAGAATAAGAAAAGAAAAGGGCTTTTCACAGAGGAGACCAATGGTGCTTGTGAAAAAAGGCCCACTGAATCCGAACCTCTGCGGGTGAGATCCAGACTTCTGCATCATAAAAAGTACCCCGGGTTTTTCAGTTTGAGACACACTGGTTTGTCATCCCCAGAGGAGCAGAGGCAGGGTGTGACTCACGTGGGTGTCCAGAGCTCAAGGACTGACACAAATTGGCTGGCCTTTTAGCTACTTGGAAAGACTTCAAATGACCTATCTAATATCAACACTTCTTTGATGAGGATCTGGGCAACACTGTCTTGATGTGGATCCCAGAGCCTCACTTTTCTCATCTGTAAGATGGGAGCAACACTATGCATTTGCTAAGATTATTGTAAGAATTTTAAGGAAGACGATATACAAGGGAAGTCAAAAAGTATCGCTACTGGGGTTCCAGTTCATACACACACACATACACACACACACACACACGGATTTATTCAAAATAAAATATGTTTAAACATGTCTCTGTGGTCAGTGGATGGCTGAAGACAAGTTCTCATTAGTAATACACTTGTCTTTCTCTTGTTAGGGTACATTCCAAAAAAATGAATACTTCTTGAGACGTAGAAAACACAATTTTGAGGTCAGGGTTAATATCAAGATTTCAACCAAGCTCAAATGAGTACCTGCCCAAATCACTGAAGCTTTGCAACAAGTTTCCAAGAAAGCTGCCCCACATAAAATAACAGTTTTGAGATGTATCAAGCATCATTTTAAAGAAGGTTAGAAAGATGGGAGAAGCAGGCCAATGGTAGCTCAGAAGGTTATGAAGACTAGATTTTGGAAATTTCAAGGGGGTCATCTTGATGGATTTTCTCAAAGGACACAAGACAATCACAGGGACTTAGGAGAATGAAGTGTTAAAGAAAACAGAGAACTGAATTGGTGAGAAAAAGACCAGGAAACTTGCACCGAGAATTTGTTTTCCATCACAACAATGCAACTGCTCATGCTTCGAGGGTAGCAAGGGCTGTCCTAGCACAATTTTCTTGGGAAACCTAACCCCATCAACTTCACAGCCATGATCTTGCACCTTCAGGTTTCTTTTTGCTTTAAAACTCCAAGTCCATTGAGAAGGAATAGGACTTAAGTCCTTTAAGGATGTCCAAACTGCTGGCTTGCCATGATATAAATCAAAAAGTGCAGAATTCCTCAGGGAATGGTTAATCCACTGCCATGCAGTCACAGTGGCCCCAAGAGACAGGGTAGAACTGTTCCATTGGGTTTCTGAGACTGTAATTTATTTTTTTAAGTTTTTATTGTGCACTGAATGATAGTTTACATGGGAGAACATTGGCTTTACATCACTGTTTCATTGCAATGATGACTAGCTCCTCTGTGCACCATCCACACAATCGAAAGGCTTTGCATAGTCTGTAAAACACAGGTAAACATCTTTCTGATATTCTCTGCTTTCAGCCAAGATCCATCGGACATCAGCAATGATATCTCTCGTTCCATGGCCTCTTCTGAATCTGGCTTGAACCTCTGGAAGTTCTCTGTCAATGTATGATTGTAGCCATTTCTGTATTACCTTTTTAGTAAAACTTTACTCACATGGGATATCAAAGAGCTTGTCTGATGATTTCCGCATTCCGTTGGGTCACCTCTCTTTGGAATGGGCACAGATATGGATCTCTTCCAATCAGTAGGCCAGATAGTTAGTTGTCTTCCGAATTTCTTGGCAGAGATGAGTGAGTGCCTCCTCTGCAGCCTCACTCTCTTGGAAGATTTCAATTTTCATTCCATCAATTCCTTGTGCCTTATTCTTTGCCAATTCCTTCAATGCACCTTGGGCTTCCTCCTTCAGTACCATTGGCTCTTGATTATATGCTACCTCTTGAAATGGTTGAATATTAACCATTTCCTTTTGGTACAATGACTCTATGG
>NW_006408594.1:11959897-11968102 GCF_000296735.1 Chrysochloris asiatica
AATCAAAGGTCACATTCTGCAAGCCTGCCTCCTAGCCACCAGCACCTAGTCCCTCTCTTTCCATGAGTCCTGAGTCCTCAGCTGCTCCATCTCTCCATGTCCCTATCTCTGCCTCCATCTCTGGTGTCACTGCTTCTCTGGATAGGGCCCCACATTCTTCTCATGCTCTTCTGGCTTGATGCTCCTAGGGTCCTCTGTTTCTGAACTGTAAGATTAACTACTCCCCGATTTTGTTACAAAACTACCTTTACAGTTGTGGCAGTTGCAATTAATCATGATAATAATTACTCATTATTGAATCATAAGAATTTTATCCCCATCTTCTTTCACCAGACCAGTCTAGACAAGATGAAAACTATTCAGTGGGGACTCTACCTTCTCCCATACACTCTGAAACTAAACTCCCTCTTGAAAACTTGTAAGACTGTCACTTTGTGCCTCTATTGCCCCCTCATTTTACATAGCCAATGTCTAAGTTGCCCGAGACTGTAATTCTTTACAAGCGCTGACAGAGTCATCTTTCTCCTGCAGAGCAGCTGGTGGGTTTAAGCTACTGTACAGACCTGGATTGAGGATATGTGCAGAAACAACAGTTTCATGTTTTGGCATTTTGTTTAATAAAGGTTTCTATGACTTTGTAGCAATACTTGTTTACTTGC
Organism: Chrysochloris asiatica; assembly: GCF_000296735.1. Taxonomy (NCBI): domain Eukaryota; kingdom Metazoa; phylum Chordata; class Mammalia; order Afrosoricida; family Chrysochloridae; genus Chrysochloris; species Chrysochloris asiatica. The sequence continues at coordinate 11,960,557 of NW_006408594.1, forward strand.
CCTGGTATCCCATTCATCACCTGTCTGTCACTGTATCTTCCAGTGGTGGTTTGACTATTGCTGTGATACAGAGCTATAACACAGGTATTTCAAATACCAGCAGGGTCACTCAGGATGGAAAAATTTCAGGAGCGCTGAAACAGACTAGGAAGAAAGCCTGTCTATCTGCTTTCTAAAATTAGCCAATGACAACCCTGTGCATCACAATGGAATGCCATCTAATAGAGTGCTGAAGATCAGCTGGGGGTGAGGGGTGGGGGTGGGGAGGAAAGGAGTTACTTCCCAATGACCTCAAACACATCAATGATGAAAATCATGGTGCAAGACAGAGCCCCATGTGTTCTGTTGTACACAGATGGTCATGTGTCAAAGGCAACTTGATGACAACTAACAACAACAGCAGCATGTGCCATGACCTTGGCCTTCACCAAACGCAACTTGTATCTTGATTTGCATTATGGGGCCTCATCCTTTCTGCTTACTCTGACCCTCTTGGTTTTCCTTCTCAGTCCTTTCCTGCCCCACTCTTTCTTTCATTGGACAGAGAATCTTCACGTGGCTCAACCTGACAACAAACACACGGCTCCAGGTCCGGCAGTCTCATGGGAAGGGTTTCTAAAAACACATGTAAACAAACAAAACAAAGTCATCAAGATTGGGCTAACTCCTACAAATGAAATCAAGAGGGTGCTAAAAGATAGACAATAAAAGGGAAATGCTAGCTCGGAAACAGAAGGTGCCCTGGTGCCATTATAGGGCAAGCACTGGACTGCTAACCACAAGGTCAGTCACTTTGCGGGAGAAAGATGAGGCTGTGTACTCACTTAAAGATTTATAATCTTGGAAACCTATAGCGTAGTGGTTACGAATCGGGCTGCAAACCTTAAGGTCAGTGGTTCGAAACTATCAGCGGCTCCGCGGGAGAAAGATGAGGATTTCTACTCCCATAAAGATTTACATCCTCGGAAACCCTGTACAGGGTCGCTATGGGTCGGAACCGACTCGACGGCACTTAACAACAACAACAATGAATTGGTATCGACTTGATGACAGTGGGTTTGGGTTTGATAACTGGGAAACAGGATCTTTTCAACCATGTCCTATGCATATTACAAGATACGTTGTTGATACCCTGCATACTGCCTCAGTTCCTCTTGGTTATGAGGTCACGGATGAGTTATCACAAGTGGTTAATGACAAACACTCAAGAAATCCAATCAGTACTCATTTTAGCGAGAGTGAGGTTTTTTAATTTTGATTTTGAAAAATTGGGTACCCAACCCAGTAGACATGGGCAGATGTGTCACATGGCTAGCTTGCAAAGAGTTTTATTCCTCTGTTTTCCCTCCCCCAGTTAGCATGTGGTTCACAATCTAGCCCGGATGGCACCCACGGCCTCAATGACTTATTTAAAGTTCCTCGTCCTAGAACAGATTTCTTTCCGTCCTACTCACATACCTCTGGTTGTGGATCAACAAGCCATTTCTGGTCTAGCAATCTCATGCATCCTTTATTCCTGAAGATGGACCATTTTGAGAATTTCTCAGGATATGACAAGTGAGCAATGAAAAAGGAAGATGAAGAAGAACTGTTGCATTCAAACTGTGACTATAGCAATGATTCTGTCTATACCTCGGACTCTTAGAAAAACCAGCATATCCATCTGAGAAGTGCACTAGAAGTGAGGATGGTGTGGCTTCAGCTCTACTGCTTTGGACATGCCACCAGGGAAGATGGATAGCTAGAAAGGGACATCCTGTTTGGTAAAGTAGAGGGCCAACAAAACCCAGGGACACCCTCAGTGAGATGGAATGGCATAGCAGCCACACAGTGAGCTCACACATACCAAAGTTCACAGGAACAGTTGAGGATGGGGCAATGTTACATTCTGTTATACATAAGGTGGCCACCAGTCACAGCTGAGTCACAGTACCCGACAAAAAATAATACCACCACCGAAATACTACAAGGGAAGGCACCCCCGAGAGCTAAACTGAGGCTGGAAGGGTAAGAAGTGCTCAGCCCTGATTAGAACCTTCCCAACAGAGGGAATTGCATGAGTGAACAACCTGAAAAAATAGGAGCAAATGTGGGGAACTGAAACGAGAAGGTCCATGGTGCTGAGTTACTGGTGAGTGTGGCAGATCAGGCTTATAAACTGGAGTGATGGACAGAATACATAAGACATCTCCTTAGCCTGAGCATCCAACCCATCAGAATGGGTGCTGACCACAGTGCTGAAGCAGAGGCTTGGAGACCCCACATGTGCCAGTGTCAATCCATTGCTGCTGGTTTGTGAGGAGTTTGGAAGAGAAGGGATTCCCAGGTCATGAGCCGGATCAGACTTTAATGCAGCTTGTTGAGACTAACTTCTAACAACTGGTACGGTCTTATCTATGGCTACCAGTGAAATATCAGGCTACGAAATCAATCATATGAAGGCACATTTAGATTTTATTCTAGGCACATTGGGAAGCCAGTGATGGGTACAGCAGCAGAGAGTTACGCCAGCAAGTTATTATTTTAAACAGCTCATTCTGGTTGCTGTGTGGGAATTCATAGCATGCCAAAAGTAGAAGGGGGCAGGAGGCCTCTGTGTTGGTCCAAGAGAGATGGGGCTTGGTTGGGGGGGAGAAGCAGAAGCAATGCAGGGTGATGGAGGAGGAAAGGTGGGGCCAGGGAGTGGGGTCTCAACCCCACTCAGCCAGTTGTTCGGGGTACCCAAGATGTATACCTTCCCACCTCACCCTACTTATGGTCTCCCAAGTTAGTAGCTGGAGAATCAGCTAGAGGCGAGATTTCCAACTTGCAGATGTCTCCTCAGGAGCAAAAGGGCTAAATCAAGAAATGAAGGGCTAATTGGTCTGAAAGCTTCCTTCCACATTGTGAACATTGCCAGCCCTAAAGTTCAGACCAAACTCATGTCAAACGGAGACAGCTAACCTTATTATTAAGCCAGCCATGCCTTGTTAAGGTTAAATTCTTGAATGAAGAGAAAAACAAAACAGGCATTTGAAGTCTACAAATTATAGCATCATTAAAGACACACCAATTATTAGCACTTCATGTGTGTAGGTGACAGTCTTGATGTCCAAGCAACAAACACACTGTTTGTTCTTCAAGAGACAAATATTAACAACCATGACAGTAAAAATAAAACAGGTGATATCTTACATTTGCAAGACACATGATCATTTACTAATTGCCTGATATTGGCACAAGCGAGAGTATTTTCTTCAGCTAAACAGATTTCAAGCAAAAACCTTTTTGAAAGACAGTGCAATGGTTTTGCATTGAACTTCCTTTGCCTGAACAAACTGCCCTCTAAGAGACAAGTGGCTGCAGCTTTCTGATGCTCAAATTTATTTTTCAATTGAGATCATCACTAAAAATGGATCTGGTGCAAATGCATCATTGTGTCTCATCTTCGGTGAGAACTTTAGGGATGCTAAATTGAATGACTCCAAGAACTCAAGGAAGGGTGGGGACTAGGATAAGAATTTATTGGTGAGATCAGATGGCAGATGCCTTTTATTCACTGGAAAATTTTGCTTCCAGAAAGCACACATATTTGCATTTCCTGAGGACCAGGCATCCAGCATGTACAAAGTATTCTAATGCCTCTCAAGACTTTATTCAGTATGCAAGTTGCTGATAAGTTAAGCAAGCACAAAGGAATCATGAAAGGGCAGGTTCCTGCTGTATTCATACCCAGCTCCCTTGGAGTTAAACATCACAGCCCACCTATAAGAGTCGATGGCAAGATTCTGTGTGCTTGGCATAAGTCAATTTTAAAAGGCAATATTGCTTCTGTGGTTTGAAAAGGCACAACTCCATGACTAGTCATCCTCACTCAGTACACTTGAGTGAAAAAAGGCGGGTGTGTGAGACCCTCCAACCCCCTTTCTGTTTCTAAAAGATAAGAGCACACAGGGGGTCCCCAGGGACTGTAACTCAGGGAAGAATCAGCGATATGGGAGTGGTTCCATGAATCAGAGGCTTGGGGTCACCTTTGAATAGACTCTCCACCAAAGAACATCCTTAGAAGGGTCCAGCCCTAGTCAGAGGGGGCAAATGGAATAAAACCCAGTCCAGGCTTCTGACTTAGCACATCCAGATCCAGATCAAGGATGTTTATTGGTGTTACGTGCTGTGGAGTCACTTCCGACTCCATGTAAGATAAATGTAAGATAAAACAGGTGATATCTTACATTTACAAGACACATGATTATTTACTAATTGCTTGATAGTGGCACAAGTGAGAGTGTGCCAATATCAAACCCTGTATAGGGTTTCTAAGGAGTGACTGGTGAGTTTGAACTGTTGACCTTGTGGGTCAAACCTTGCAGTCTTGCAATTTATCCTACAGCATCTTTCCAGGACTCAAGGATGTTTGTTACTACTGTTTGTTGTTTAGTCCCATCAAGTTAGTTCCAACTCAAAGCAACACTGTATAGGGTTTCCTAGGAGCATCTGGTGAGCTTGAACTGTCAAACTTGCAGTTCAAACAACTTTGCAGTCTGATGCATTAGCCCACAGTGCCACACCAGGACTAGGGGTGGACAAACCACTTTCCAAGCCCAGTGTAGTAGGATGAATGGTGGTACCCCAAAAGTCATATTTCAATACTCAAAAATACATGAAGCTGTGTGGCACTGTAGGGTAAGCACTGGATTGCTAAATGTCAGGTCAGCAGTTCAAACCCACCAGCTGCTCTTTGGAAACCCTTTACAGGGTTATTGTGAGTTAGAACCAACTCAACTGCATACAACAGCAACAATGACTTGACGGTCATATCAAGCAACACAGAGAGAGTTTCCGACAATGCAGAAAGTGCTATTGGACAGTACAGCCCTGCATGCTCTGGCTCTGTCATTAGACACTAGAAATTGCCCCTTGAAGAGATAATAAAGGTACAACAAAGGATTCTACACAAAGGTTTATCATTTAAAACAAGGGGAAATGAGAAACATTCAGAAAATAATTCCACAGAAGACACTGGCTGAGCATGCCATATTAATATAAAGGAAATAATAAGGAAAAAATTCCTCGTATTTGTATTCTTCCACCTGATTGTCCATTCACCATACTGTGGTGGTTTGCTGTGATGCCTGGATTTCAAATATCAACAGAGTCATCTAGGTTTCAGAGGCTGTAGTGGAGTTTCTAAATTAAGACAGACTAAGAAGAAAGACCTGGAGACCTAATTCAGAAAATTAGCCAGTGTAAACCCTATGGATCACCACTGACTACTGACTTAGTGCTGGGAGATGAGCCACCTTGGTTGGAAGACTCTCGAAACACAGTGGATGCAATCATGGACTCCAGCATCCCGTGATTGTGAAGGTGGTGCAGGACTGGGCAGAGTTTGGTTCTGTTGTACTCAGATTGTTGTTAAGTGCCATGGAGTTGGTTCCGACTCATAGCAACCCTGTATAGGGTTTCTGAGGAGCGGCTGGTGAGCTTGAGCTATCAACTTTGTGGTTCAAACTGACTTTGAAGCTCAGCGCATTAATCCTCAGAGCCACATGTGTTGGAGCCATTGTGATGGCAGCTAACAAGAACATTTGTTCTCATTCATTCATTCATTCATTCACTTGCTGGGCACCTGCTATATGTCAAGCCCCCTGTCGAGTACAGGAGGTGGATGCCAAACAAGACAGAAAAGATTTCTTTCTTTTGGATGCTATCATTTCAATGGCCACTGAAAACCAGTTTATAAACAAATCAGTGAAGGACTAAAGATTAGTTCAAAATGTTGCTCAGTGTTATCAAAGAAAGACAGAGGAAACTTAGACATTGGCTACCCAAAATGGGAGGGTGGGGCTATAAAGGCACGAAGTGACTGGCTTACAAGTTTTCAAGAAGGAGCTTAGTTTCAGAGGATGCAGGGGAAGGTAGAATTTCCACTGAAACTGAAACACTGGCTACCCAAAATGGGGGGGCGGAGGGGGCTATAAAAGCATGAAGTGATTGACTTACAAGTTTTCAAGAAGGAGTTTAGTGTCAGAGGATGTGGGGAAAGGTAGAATTTCCAGTGAGTGGTTTCCAATCTGTCCAGATGGGGCTGGTGAAAGGAGAAGGGGATAAGACCCTGTGGTTCAATAGTTATCAGGACTAATTGCGATCACTGCAAATGTAAAGATCGACATTTTGTAACAAAAAGAGGGGAGTGGTTGATCTTGAAGCCCAGGCGTGGAGGACCCTGGGACCATCAAGGGAGACGAGCAGAGTGCAGGACCTTATCCAGAGAAACAGCGACACCAGAGATAGAGGCAGAGATGATTATGTGGAGAGATGGAGTGGTTGGGGACTCTAGACTTAAGGAGGGAGAGGGACTGGGTGCTGGAGGCGGGGGAGCAGGCTTGCAGGGTATTTGAATGATTATATATTCCTGAGTGCATTGGTGTACATAAAAAAAAAAAAAACAACAACAGAGGGAATGGAAGCAAATGCTGTTGAATGGTGATGCATGGAAGGAATTGTAGTCATCACAATGAAATGTAATATGGTAGGATGAATGTAAAGCTGATGCTCTTCCTTGTAAACTATCACTCAATTCACAATAAAAACTTTAAAAAAAAAAAAAAGTCAACCATCTGCTGGAAAATTTATGATTACAGTTTTCTGAGATTCTCAAGGGCCAGTATTTGAACAGTATCAGGCAAAAGGTCCAACAATCATCAGTGCTATTACAGTAAGATGCCCACTGAAGAGCTAAAGTCTAAATATCAGGTTAAATTTAAAGGATAGCTAACCAAGGACACTGTGATCTTGTATGACAAACTGTTGAGACTCTGCAAAAACGTTATTTTGAGGTGGTAAACCATCCTCTCTATACACCTGATCTTGCTCAGTAGGACGTTCACCTGTTTGTTCCCCTGAAAGTAGCCTGTTGAGGACTAAGATTCACTTCTGATGAAGAAGTGAAGATAGCAGTGTATCTGTGGGCCGAAGCTCAGCCTGACATTTTTAAATAAGGGAATACAAAAGCTAATTGACAGATGGACAAAATGTATTGAAAAGCAAGGAGATTATTTTCTTTAATGGATTATTTGTTTATTCTAAAAGTTGATTAAAATAAATTCTACAACCAGAAAAAAAGAAAGAAAGAAAGAAAGACAGAGGACGACTCAGGGGCAGCAGGGATAAAGTCATATTTACAAAGTGTTTTCATTTCTGCTTACCTCCCAGTGAAGATACCGTAGACTTCCCTCTAACATGTGATTACTGAAGGCAGGGTGTGAGAAGGTGTTAAGTGTAAACTGAAGGAGAAATGGCTGGTATGCACCACCTTTATTCCCACAGAAGCACAACGACTGTAAAGTAATTCTTTAACATTCAACAAGTATGGTTTTGACTTGATTCTTTTTGTAACGCCGTTGAAGTTCAAAGTTTCAAAGAACAAACTTTGGCAAAATAGAATGTGATTTAATATTAGGGCCTGGCCAGTAATACACAGAATCCCTGGGTGGTACAAACAGTTAAGAACTTTGCTGCTAAGTGAAAGATTAAAGGCACGAGCCCACCCAGAGGTGCCTTGGAA
>NW_006408594.1:11969678-11978725 GCF_000296735.1 Chrysochloris asiatica
TATTTTTGTGGAGTGGGGGAGGGAGGACAATGTGGCTGTCTGGGGTTGGTGTTGGTCACACTCTAGAGTCAATCTGTCACCTCTTAGACTACCCTTCTGGGTAGAATGAATGACCTCTTTCCTGTATCTTCTATAAGGAGCCCTGGTAGCACAGTGGGTTACGAGATGGGCTGCTAATCTCAAGGTCAGTAGTTTGAATCTACCAGGCGCTCCACAGGAGAACAACGAGGCTCTCTGCTTCTGTAAAGATTTACAGCTTAGAAAGTCTATCAGCTGGAACCACCTCCACAGCACACAACCATCACCAGCACCATGTTCCTGTTGGTCTGCATTCCTTGGACAATGAATGAGAGCTAGCATCTATGTCCTGGGTTTGCTTTAACTCTGTGGATGGAGCATTTGAGAATGTAATGCAGATTATGGACACAAAGGTGACTCCTGGGGAAAGGCAATTGCTTTTCACTGCAACAACACTGCCAGTGTCCTATCAGCATCCCCTTGTCCACACCACTCCAGCTGATTTCTACATTTCTTTGCCTAAGGACTCTCTTGTATAAGGGGACTTCAAAATGCTCTTGGAAAAATTCCATTATCTTTTCATTCCATTTTCCCGCAGACTCTCTGAAGCTCCCTTGTACCAATGAAACCTACTTTGTGTGGATAGCTTGAAGTGCTGAGGGATTAACATCCACTGGGCACAGCCCATAACCAAAGACCAATGGAAACTGACTGGTGTGAATACCCCAGCTGCCTGGCTCCACAGGTGGGCGATTGCTGAGATGTGTCCTCCACAGCCTCAGTTTCCCTAGTGGGACTAAATGCTAGCTCTCCACCTAGTTACCATACAAATTGTGGCCCTGCTGAAGAATATCAAATATACTGAAGAACAAACACATCCGTCTTAGTAGAGATACAACCACTGTGTTCCTTACAAACAAGGAATGGTGAGTGTTTGGCTCAATTACTTTGGACACATCTTTAGGAGAGACCAATGGCTAGAAAAGGACATCACATGTGGTTAGTGAAAACATGGAAACTCTCATGTCATGGACTCAAACACAACAACAATCATGATGATGGCATGAAACCAGGTATCCTTTCGTTCTCTAGATACGTTAGGTTGTCATGGGTTGTAGCAGACTCAATGGCGCCCAACAACAATAGCAGCCCATCGTGATAGTTGGCTGGAAAGCAACAGCCTTTCTTGGTTTTCTTTTATCTCCTTTTATCTTTGCTGCCCATAGAAATGCTTAAAACTCCATTCATTACTTAGGGTCTGCTTCTGGAAAACCCAATCTATGACAAGCTTCTAGGAGGATTCAAAGATGAAAACAAAACAGCACACTCAGAAAAGCATTAGGAGTACACTCAGCAAATCTGACTTTCCTGCTCGTGAGGTTTCCTGCCCCAGTTCTATCTCTGCCCAGGGTTGTCTTGTCCATCGAGCCCCGAAAAGCCTGGCTGGGCCACCTGTGTCATGCACTACTATTTCCCCAACAGCTGTTCAGGTAATTACAATCTCTAATTACAACTCATCTTTGTGATTTGGCTAAATCCATTAGAGCTAACTCAGGCCCGCTCCCGCTGCCTTCTCCCTGGTCTCATCTTGTCTTGAATGTGTTAACACCACTCGGCTAAGAAGAAAGAGGCGGACAAAGAGGTGGGCTTGTTAATGAGTGGGCTGTGAACGAGCAAACTTCTCACGACATAATCTCATTAGGAGAGATCACATGGAGCATGGATCTCTAATTAAACAGGGCATCAGAGCCTCCTGAGGAGCTCGTTATACATGCACATGCCCAAGTCTCTCCTGGGGAGCTTCCTATACAGAACATTTGGATTGGAGCCTGTGAACTTGCACTTTAACAACTTTCCCAAGGAATTCTGATGCCGGGGATCCCAGAGTATCTACTTAGATAAACAGCATTCTTCTGCCCTTCTATACGTACACTGTGTTTGCGAGCCCAGTTCCTGGGTTCGATGAAACTCCCATCCATTTATATGTTCAACATCATCTCGAGATACTTGCTCCATATCAGTCGGTCAGCTAGGTCTGTTACATTCAATGCATGGAGAGCCAGCTTTAAAGACATACACTAGGTCCTCAGTAATGATGTTGTCAAAGATGTCATTTTGCTTCGATCCATAATCAGTGCTCATGGAAGCAGCAGTCAAGAAATCAAGTAACATTGCATTAGGCAAAACAGCTGGAAAAGACCTCTTTAAAATGTTAAAAAGCAAAGATGTCACTTTGAGGGTTAAGGCATACTTGACCCAAATCGTGCGTTATATTTTCAATAGCCTCATATGCATGTGAAAGTTGGACAATGAATATGGAAGACCATAGAAGAATTGATATATTTGAATTGTTGGTGAAGAATATTTAAAGTACCACGGACTGCTGGAAGAACAAACAAATCTGTCTTGGAAGAAGAATCTCCTTAGAAGTGAGGATGGTGAGACTTCATCTCTCGTACTTCAGACATTTTGTGAGGAGGGATCAGTCCCTGGAGAAGGACATCATGCTTGGTAGAGAGTCAGTGAAAAAGCAGAAGACCCTCAATGAGAGGGATTGGCACAGTGGCAGCAACAATGGGCTCAAGCATAGCAATAATTATGAGGATGGTGCAGGGCTGGGCAATGTTTCATTCTGTTGTGCGTAGGGTTGTTGTCAGCTGGAACCGAATCAATAGCATCTAACAATACAACAAGAAGGACAGAGGAGAGAGTTTTAAGGCCTGGCTTTTGTGAGGACTCAAGAGTTCAATGGTGACTTGGTTGGTTATGTGCCGTGGAGTTGGTTCTGACTCATAGCGACCCTGTACAGGGTTTCCAAGGTTGTAAATCTTTACGGGAGCAGAAAGCCTCATCTTTCTCCCGCTGAACAGTTGGTAGTTTCGAACTATTGACCTTGCGGTTCGCAGCCCGATTCGTAACCACGAGGCTACCAGAGCTCCTTTCAATGGTGACTAGAGAGGTTAGAACTTACTACCCACTGCCACCGAGCTGACCCTAACTCCTGGTGACCTCATGTGTGTCTTTTCAATGGTTGATTTCTCAGAAGGAAATCACTAAGTCTTTCTTTTGAGGCACTTCTGGGTCTACTCGAACCTCCAACCTTTGAGTGAGTAGTCAAGTGAGTTAACTTTTGCAACACCCAACTCCTAAAATGTACGAGAGGTTCTTATACACAAAATCAGCTATGGCCTATTTCCCTTATACACCTTTATCCTTCTCTCCCAATTCCCACCAGTTCTCCTCAAGCCTCAGAATGACCCTTAACCTCCAGGGTTTTCCCTCTCAGTATCACGTGGCCACATGAGTGTGGGAGAAGCAGAGAGGAAGGAAGGTAATGCCAACCTGTCTGTTCACATGTACTTGTCCTACTACTTGTTGCCTCAAAAACAAAACAAAAGTCACAGTTTGCTGTTGTGCTCCAGAAATGAAAAGCAGAGGTGACTAAGCCATGATTGTTTATGGGATGGAATGAACATCTTCTTTGGTGATGCGTGATGTGATGCTTTCGACCACTTTAAAGAAGTCTTTTGCAGCTGATTTGCCTAACACATTATTACTGCATGTACTGAGACATGTTATCGAAAGGGACGGGTCCCTGGAGAAGGATACTACACTTGGTAAAGTGGAGGGAGGGTCAGAGAGCATGAAGAAGACCCTCAATACTCTGGGGTTACAATAGTGATTGTGAGGATGTCACGGAACTGTGCAATGTTTTGTTCTGTCGTACATAGGGTCGCTATGAATCAGAACTGACTCAATAACACTTGATGAGAACAACAACAGTAAGTTCATTCTAATAATAAAATGTTGTTCAATATTAGAACATTAATAATATAATGCAAGCACACTGATTGATCAAAGGAGAAACGCAATGAATGATTATCTCTGTAGATGGCAAAAGGGTGTTTCATAATTTGCTTTAAGATTTGAAAAACTAAGAACAAGGAACATTTTCTTGATGTTAGAGGGAACATCTAATCACTGACATCATAATGGAGAAACAATTTTTCCCACTAAAGTCAGGCACAAGAAGAGTGACCCAGTATCGTTATTTTAAAAGCTGTAGCCAATATAATGAGGGAGGAAGGGAAAAAGGGAGGAATCAAGGGAAGGATGGATGGACGGATGGATGGACCTAAGGAAGACAGGAAGATATATACTGGAAAGAGGAGCCCAATCATGTTATACATGGGAGTGGCAGTGAATAATCATCCAGAAAGTCAAGATGAGGGGAACTGAGCATACATAAACACTGATTATACAGGAGGACTATGTATAGCATTTCCAAATATAATTTTGAAACCATAAATATATATAAAAAAATGCCTTATTCATACCTTTAAGTCCAGTAATTACACTTCTAAAAAGTTGTTTTCAGAAGATAATCTGAGATGTGTGGGCAAATGTTATACCCAAGCATTTTGCCATTTATAACAGTACAAAAGCAGAAACAATTTAAATGGCTGACAAAAGGAGCTAGACTGTTGTAGGAGCTAGATGGGAAATTATATTTGAGATGGGTGTTAATTACTACAACAAAGACTTTATGATATGCTGTGAAATGAAAGTTAGCAGCGCAAACTGTATGCATAATAAATGCAATGTTGTAAATTAAATCTATAAACATAGAAAACAAATTAGAAAAACATCCCACACAAATGTGAAAAGTGATTGTCTTGGTGATCTTTGTTGCTACCTTTTCTTGGTATTAACAAGGAATTAGAGAGCAACATGCATTCCTCAAAAACTAAATTTTCAAAGTGTGCAGGAGAGATAGTGCTACAGAATCCATCTCAGTACTGTCCACCATGCATTTTAAAGACATGTCTGTACCTCGGAACATCATACCTGGGATGGGAACTCACTGTCAAATATGACAGCCTAACAGTCTTTTCTACATTATAACCTGCTTGGTCCGTGTCTATGTGTGAACTGAAACTAGATCTACATATTCATAGAACAGAGTGTCTTGTGTGCTTGATTCTGAAGAAAATGGCCAACTCACTTGCCAAACCTCTCGTAAGTCTCATTTACCTAGTGGCAGCTAGTGGGGTTCCAAGAAATCAGGAGTTTCTGCCGAGCTGTCCTTGCAATTCAAGCTTGGCAAGTGAAAACAAGTCTCAGAGCTTTGAAGGGCTCAGATCAGAAGGTACAGAACTGTTTGGTCCAGTTGAGTGAATGAAAGAGCTGTGATTTACTTGCATTTCCCCCGTTCCCAGGGAGGAAGGCTAATTCTCTCATTTACAGATATGAATAGTAACAGTATTCACCTCACAGAGTTGTTGTGGGCAGTAAATGATAGCAACTACAATAAGACAAGGATGAAAGACAAATATTGGAAAGAAGAAAGCCAAATTATTATCTGCAGGCAAGAAAATGAACACAATAAATTGGCATGGGTGGATAAGTATAAAAGGTCAAAGTTGATAGCAGAGTGGTTTCTCATCTCAAGCCAAGAGGAAAGAGGATACTGACTTGGGTCTCTGAGACTGAAGGGAGTGGAGGGTTTGGGTGCCCTGGGAGGGGGCAGTCAAGGGCCAGCTCCTGGGCCTAGCCCTTTAACAGAACTGACTTTAAAACTTCCCAAGCTGACACAGAACTGACTAAACTCAGAAGAACAGAGAAGGAGGGTTAGACACCTGCCAGCTGGTGCTAAATGTCCCCATCCCTCAGAGTTTTCTGTACATCTGCACTAGAAACCCTTAAACCTGAGAGACACCACCTCCTCCCACTGAGACTCTTGCTTCTGGGCTAAAAGTCCTCCTTGAAGGATGGTCCTTCCCTTCCTTCCTTGTCCCGCCTGGGCTCTCTTCTTTGCCTGCCCTCCATGCCCTAGGGACTTAAGGAAGCAATATGGTGTCTCTTGGGAAAGCAATATGGCGTCTCTTGGGAAAGCAATATGGCGTCTCTTGGGCAAGCAATATGGCTGCTCTTGGGCAAGCAATATGGTGGCTCTGTTACTTTGGACAGAAAACTCAGCACCTCTTTCAGCCTCCATTTTCTCATCTACAGAGTATGAATGTTGACAGCATTCACTTCGCAGATTTGGTGTGAGGATTGTTGTTGTTAGTGCTGTTGAGTCAGTTTCAACTCATAGTGAATCTTATAGGGTTTCTGAGGAGCGGCTCGTGAGTTTGAACCATCGCTCTTGCTGTTCAAACCAATCTTTTTGTTCAGTGCTTATCCCATAACACCACGAAATGGGTTGATAGCCTTTCACAATATCTGGCACCTAGGAAGCACTCAATACATGTTAGATGTTACTGTATTAAGTCCCAGGGTTACCCAAGTCCAATTTACAAACAACTCATACTTGCTTTCACTTTGGAAACAACTGAATGAACCCCTACTCACAAAAAATTCAACATCACAGTCACCTTTCCTTGTGGCATAACAAGTGAAGTTTTCAAATCTTTGAAATGCTTTTAACCTTTTCTTACACTAAACATGTCCCCCCAAACTCCATCAAGTTAATTCTAACTCATAATGACCCTGTGTAGAGTTTCTAAGGCTGTAAATATTCATGGGAGCAGAAAGTCTCATCTTTCTCCCAAGGAGTGGTTGGTAGATTTGAACTACCAGCCTTGAAGTTAGCAGTCGAGAGCGTATAACGTGTGGCTACTTAAGAACCATGAGCACTTGTTCCAAATGACCTACATATTTAACATAAAGACGCACTTAAGACAAGAGCTGGGTTGTAACTCAAAAATTGCCTGCATTTTAGTTTAATTTTGCCTCTTCCCAGTTTGTGGGTGTTTAATTTGGTTTCCCTAAAAGCAGAGCCTGAGGCACAGATCTGGGTGTGAGTCATTTATTTGGGAGGTGACCCTGGGAAGCACCATGACGTATGAGGGGAGTGAGAGAAGAAGGGAAGAGGACCAATCAAGGGTACTTTCAGGAGAAGGGCACCTATTACACTCTAAACTGTGTCTCCTCAAAAGAAATGTGGGAGTCGTAACCTCTGTACCTCATTCATAAGCCAAATCACTTTTGTGTGATTTCTTATAAAAAAAGCGGAGTAGACAAAGTAGACACAGGCAGAAGGCAGAAGCCATCTATAAGCAATGGAACTTCCAGGATTGCTGGAAGACAGCATAAGTCAGGAGACAGGCCCACAGAATTAGTCAACATGCCCCAGATGCTGATTTTTTTTTTTAATTAAATGTTTTTATTTTGCATTGAGTGAAAGTTTACAGGGCACATCATCAGCTTCACATTCAACCATTCATATAGCTTGTTTCATTACATTGATTATTATCCCCGCTATATATCATCAGTTTACAGTGTTTCTCTCTATCCTTTTTAGCTTTTTTTTTTTTTTTTTGGATGGGGAGGGACGGACTTGGCTTATTGGAATTTACAGTCTCGGCTTTTAGGGGAGGTTTTTACATTTGTCTGTGGATATGCAGGGCTCATGTATGAGATTACTAACAAGTATTACTGAATAATCAGATGAGGGACAGTTTGCTATGTCTACTAGGTGGCTAGAGTCTGATCCTCAGAGCCTATGGTTTGGACAGTCAACAACGCTTGGGCCCCCAGGGGCTTGGCCTCCTGACCCAGATGCTGATTTTGATGGTTAGACTCCAAACCGGTGAGAAATGGTTCTTTAAGGTCATCCACTAGTGGTATTTTTTTGTTACAGCAGAAACTGATAAACTAAGACAGTCGCTACTCTGGTCAACTGGGGCTCACTCTTGCTGAAGACCATCTCAGAGGCTTTAAAACACACCTCAAAACTGTCCCATCAAGGACGGCAAGCATGCTGGGGTGTTCACTCACTATTTCCCCTTCTTCATTGGTGGAGAGTCACTCTGGAGGTACGAACTCTCCAACACTTCCAGTCGGCCTGGATGCAAGCTGAACATGATTGGGGCCAAAGAATACCCAGGGCAGATAGATGAAGAAGGTGGTGGTGGTGGCTCCGTGTCGTTGAGTCAGTTCATACTCATAGTGACCCTGTATAGGATTTCTGAGGCTGTAAATCTTCACAGGAGCAGAAAGGCTCATCTTTCTCCTGCTGAACAGCTGGTGGGTTTGAACTGCCAACCTTGCTGTTAGTAGCCCAATATGTAAGCCACTACACCACCAGGGCTCTTTAATAGGTGAATGATGGACATATAAACTATCTGTAGATGACTTCTGAAGTGGGCTGCTAGTGGGTGAAGAGGTATTAGACAATATGATCCCTGGATGTTGGCAATATCAGAATCTGGGAGGCATGTGAGAGTGTAATCAGCTAAACTGCTCTTCCCATTCTGCTCAGTTATTTGTTTATTCTTCCTTCTTTCATTGATCCATTCAACAATCACTATTGAGCATCTACTGGCTGCTGTGTGCCGGATGCTGTAGGATGCTATAAGAGACAAAGAAGGAAAGGGTTTTGAAAGAGAAGAGAAGGAAAGGCATTTTAGGCAGAGGGACCCACATGACCAAGACCAGAGAGACGAAGTCTCTAGGATGCTGAGGAGGCAATGAGTGGTTTGGTATAGCTGGACCCAGGATACAGAAAGGGGTAAGGTAGAGATAAGAACAATTGGGTTAAGGCTCTTAGGGACTCTGATTCTCATATGAAGATGCTAATATGTTTGGGACATTTTGGATCCATGAACATTCAACCCACTTTAGCTATCAGAATTAGACTTTGTCTATAAGCAACTGGAAGACATCGTAGAGTTCTAAAGAGAGAAATGTTGAGTATATTGGGGAAATATAGTAGGAGGAATAATAAGTCCCTAAAGTCAAGAGAGCAAACAACCTATTGCATTAAGCAAATCTGCTGCACAAGACCTTTTTAAAGTGTTGAAGAGTAAAGATGTCAGCTTGAAGACTAAGGTTCGCCTGACCCAAGCCATGGTGTTTTCAATAACCTCATATGCATGCAAAAGCTGGACAGTGAATAAGGAAGACTATAGAAGAATTGATGCATTTGAGTTATGGTGTTGGAGGAGAACATTGAAAGTGCCATGGGCTGCCAAAAGAAACAATAGATCTGTTTTGGAAGAAGTGCAGCCAGAGTGCTCCTTAGA